>NW_028320141.1:0-175000 GCF_062004578.1 Staurois parvus
TACAGCCGCTGTAATTTTCCGTACAATCCAATATGGCCGCCTGGAGGCATCCTGTACACAGACGGTGTACCTTACAACACCTTACACTGTCATTTCCTGCAGGTGCGACTGGCTCTCTGTTTTTCCCAGCAGTCTGCACTAAGATAAAAGCCAGATTTTGGGCATCCCCTGCAACACAAATGTCATTTTTGTCGAGATTCACATCTAAAGGGATGCAGACCCCGCCGCTTTCCTCATTAGAACCCTGCAAGTGCAGCAGCTGATTGATAATTATGCAGTCGCTCCCACTCACGTTCACACGGAGCAACAGCTATTTCTTCAGAACAAAAAAAGGTAGGAATCTGCTACAAAGTCTTAAAATCCGTGCAATGTACAGAGATCACCCGGAGGGGAGGGGAGGGGAGGGGAGGTGAGGTGAGGTGAGGTTCTCCCCCCCCCCCCCCCCGCCCATCCTCAACAAAAATGGAGTCACTCTTTATAAAACGGATGCTGGTTGTAGGTTCTGATCACCTCTTTGCCCGCTGCTCTGCACAGTGCCTCGTGCTCCATCACTTTGGAGGTCTCCTCTCGGTGCAGCTCCACGGCCTCCATGATGCGTTCAGTCTGAAAGAGACAAAAGGATATGGAGGATGGCGCGGTCACATTGCAGCCAACATCTGACCAGAGTGAATTACGGGAGGGGAACGGCAATGTAGGAGGAGATGGAAACAGATTGCACTCACGGCTTTCACAGTCTCGATGGTCTTCTTTCCCGCCAGCCCCGTCTCCCCTTCCTTCTCTCCCGCCACCTGCAGAGAAAAAGGGACGCCATCATTATTATGGACGCCGGGTGGACCCCCAAGGTGATGATACGCACAAACGGACATCCAACTCACCACCGGCTGGTCTCCTTTGCCTACGCTCTCCTCGAACGCGGCTTCACGTTGCTGGAAGGGGAGAAGAAAAAATATATGATCGCCAATTCATCAATGTAGAGGGCGCAGCCTGGCGATCCCACCTCTGATGGTAGCGACAATTATTTATGACAAAACGGTATTCTGCAGGGGGCGCTGTCCTACGATCCACATGTGAAATACGCCCGTCATTGCCGAGGAGGGGTTCTGCACACAGCTGCCACAGGGGGCGGTATTATTAAGTGACACTTTACTATCAGACATGACATGAGGGGCAGAACCTTTCATTTACCCCACCCTTGTCTCCAGCAGTTTCCCTTTTAAAAGATAATGTGACACCAAGAAGGCTTTATTTATCCCTACAAACCTTGCACAGCGATCCACCATGGCACAGGTCTCCCATCCCCCCCACCCAGCAAGCAAGGGCCTCGTCTCTCCCCCATCACACAGCATTGACCTCGTCTCCCCTCCATCACACAGCACTGGCCTCGTCCCCCCCATCACACAGCACTGGCCTCGTCTCTCCTCCATCACACAGCATTGACCTCGTCTCTCCTCCATCACACAGCAAAGGCCTCGTCCCCCCATCACACAGCATTGACCTCGTCTCTCCTCCATCACACAGCAAAGGCCTCGTCCCCCCCATCACACAGCATTGACCTCGTCTCTCCTCCATCACACAGCATTGACCTCGTCTCTCCCCCCATCACACAGCAAAGGCCTCGTCTCTCCTCCATCACACAGCATTGGCCTCATCTCTCCTCCATCACACAGCATTGGCCTCGTCTCTCCTCCATCACACAGCATTGGCCTCGTCTCTCCTCCATCACACAGCATTGGCCTCGTCTCCCCCCCCCCCATCACACAGCAAAGCCCCTCGTCCCCTCCCATCACACAGCACTGGCCTCGTCTCTCCTCCATCATATAGCATTAACCTCGTCTCCCCCCCATCACACAGCATTAACCTCGTCTCCTGCCCCCCATCACACAGCAAAGCCCTCGTCCCCTCCCATCACACAGCATTGGCCTCGTCTCTCCTCCATCATATAGCATTAACCTCGTCTCCCCCCCATCACACAGCAAAGGCCTCGTCCCCCCCCCATCACACAGCAAAGCCCTCGTCCCCCCCATCACACAGCATTAACCTCGTCTCCTGCCCCCCATCACACAGCAAAGCCCTCGTCCCCTCCCATCACACAGCATTGGCCTCGTCTCTCCTCCATCACACAGCATTGACCTCGTCTCTCCTCCCATCACAAAGCATTGGCCTCGTCTCCCCCCCCCCCCCCCCCCATCACACAGCACTGGCCTCGTCTCCCCTCCATCACACAGCATTGACCTCGTCTCCCCTCCATCACATAGCATTGACCTCGTCTCCCCTCCATCACACAGCATTGACCTCGTCTCCCCTCCATCACACAGCACTGGCCTCGTCTCTCCTCCATCACATAGCATTGACCTCGTCTCCCCTCCATCACATAGCATTGACCTCGTCTCTCCTCCATCACACAGCATTGACCTCGTCTCCCTCCATCACACAGCACTGGCCTCGTCTCTCCTCCATCACATAGCATTGACCTCGTCTCTCCTCCATCACACAGCACTGGCCTCGTCTCTCCTCCATCACACAGCACTGGCCTCGTCTCTCCTCCATCACATAGCATTGACCTCGTCTCCCCTCCATCACATAGCATTGACCTCGTCTCTCCTCCATCACACAGCATTGACCTCGTCTCCCCTCCATCACACAGCACTGGCCTCGTCTCTCCTCCATCACATAGCATTGACCTCGTCTCTCCTCCATCACACAGCACTGGCCTCGTCTCTCCTCCATCACACAGCACTGGCCTCGTCTCTCCTCCATCACACAGCATTGGCCTCGCCTCTCCTCCATCACACAGCACTGGCCTCGTCTCTCCTCCATCACACAGCATTAACCTCGTCTCTCCTCCATCACACAGCATTAACCTCGTCTCTCCTCCATCACACAGCACTGGCCTCGTCTCTCCTCCATCACACAGCATTGGCCTCGCCTCTCCTCCATCACACAGCACTGGCCTCGTCTCTCCCCCCATCACACAGCATTGACCTCGTCTCCTCCTCCATCACACAGCACTGGCCTCGTCTCTCCTCCATCACACAGCATTAACCTCGTCTCTCCTCCATCACATAGCATTGACCTCGTCTCTCCTCCATCACACAGCACTGGCCTCGTCTCTCCTCCATCACACAGCATTAACCTCGTCTCTCCTCCATCACACAGCAAAGCCCTCGTCCCCTCCCATCACACAGCATTGACCTCGTCTCCCCTCCATCACACAGCATTGGTCTTGTCTCTCCTCCCATCACACAGCATTGACCTCGTCTCTCCTCCATCACACAGCAAAGGTCTTGTCCCCTCCCATCACACAGCACTGGCCTCGTCTCCCCTCCATCACACAGCACTGGCCTCGTCTCCCCTCCATCACATAGCATTGACCTCGTCTCTCCTCCATCACACAGCAAAGCCCTCGTCCCCTCCCATCACACAGCATTGACCTCGTCTCTCCTCCCATCACACAGCACTGGCCTCGTCTCTCCTCCATCACACAGCATTGGCCTCGTCTCCCCCCCCCCCCCCCCATCACACAGCATTGACCTCGTCTCTCCTCCATCACACAGCATTGGCCCCGCCTCTCCCCCCATCACACAGCATTGACCTCGTCTCTCCTCCATCACACAGCATTGACCTCGTCTCCCCCCCCCCCCCATCACACAGCAAAGCCCTCGTCCCCTCCCATCACACAGCATTGACCTCGTCTCCCCTCCCATCACACAGCATTGACCTCGTCTCTCCTCCATCACACAGCACTGGCCTCGTCTCTCCTCCATCACACAGCACTGGCCTCGTCTCTCCTCCATCACACAGCATTGGCCTCGTCTCCCCCCCCCCCCCATCACACAGCAAAGCCCTCGTCCCCTCCCATCACACAGCATTGACCTCGTCTCTCCTCCATCACACAGCATTGGCCTCGCCTCTCCCCCCATCACACAGCATTGACCTCGTCTCTCCTCCATCACACAGCATTGGCCTCGCCTCTCCCCCCATCACACAGCATTGACCTCGTCTCTCCTCCATCACACAGCATTGGCCTCGTCTCCCCCCCCCCCCCCATCACACAGCAAAGCCCTCGTCCCCTCCCATCACACAGCATTGACCTCGTCTCCCCCCATCACACAGCATTGGCCTCGCCTCTCCCCCCATCACACAGCATTGACCTCGTCTCTCCTCCCATCACACAGCATTGACCTCGTCTCTCCCCCCATCACACAGCATTGACCTCGTCTCTCCTCCATCACACAGCACTGGCCTCGTCTCTCCTCCATCACACAGCATTGGCCTCGTCTCCCCCCCCCCCCATCACACAGCAAAGCCCTCGTCCCCTCCCATCACACAGCATTGACCTCGTCTCTCCTCCATCACATAGCATTGACCTCGTCTCTCCTCCATCACATAGCATTGACCTCGTCTCTCCTCCATCACACAGCATTGACCTCGTCTCTCCTCCCATCACATAGCATTGACCTCGTCTCCCCTCCATCACACAGCATTTGTCTTGTCTCTCCTCCATCACACAGCATTGACCTCGTCTCCCCTCCCATCACACAGCATTGACCTCATCTCTCTGATCACATAGCATTGACCTCGTCTCCCCCCCAGCACACAGCATTGGCCTCGTCTCTCCTCCATCACACAGCATTGGCCTCGTCTCTCCTCCATCACACAGCATTGGCCTCGTCTCTCCTCCATCACACAGCATTGGCCTCGCCTCTCCCCCCATCACACAGCATTGACCTCGTCTCTCCTCCATCACACAGCATTGGCCTCGTCTCCCCCCCCCCCCCCATCACACAGCAAAGCCCTCGTCCCCTCCCATCACACAGCATTGACCTCGTCTCCCCCCATCACACAGCATTGGCCTCGCCTCTCCCCCCATCACATAGCATTGACCTCATCTCCCCTCCATCACATAGCATTGACCTCGTCTCCCCTCCATCACACAGCATTGGACCTCGTCTCCCCTCCATCACACAGCATTGACCTCGTCTCCCCTCCATCACACAGCATTGGCCTCGTCTCTCCTCCATCACACAGCATTGGCCTCGTCTCTCCTCCATCACACAGCATTGGCCTCGTCTCTCCTCCCATCACATAGCATTGACCTCATCTCCCCTCCATCACATAGCATTGACCTCGTCTCCCCTCCATCACACAGCATTGACCTCGTCTCCCCTCCATCACACAGCATTGACCTCGTCTCTCCTCCCATCACACAGCATTGACCTCGTCTCCCCTCCATCACATAGCATTGACCTCGTCTCTCCTCCATCACACAGCATTGACCTCGTCTCTCCTCCCATCACACAGCATTGACCTCGTCTCTCCTCCCATCACACAGCATTGACCTCGTCTCCCCTCCATCACATAGCATTGACCTCGTCTCCCCTCCATCACATAGCATTGACCTCGTCTCCCCTCCATCACATAGCATTGACCTCGTCTCCCCTCCATCACATAGCATTGACCTCGTCTCCCCTCCATCACACAGCATTGACCTCGTCTCCCCTCCATCACACAGCATTGACCTCGTCTCCCCTCCATCACATAGCATTGACCTCGTCTCCCCTCCATCACATAGCATTGACCTCGTCTCCCCTCCATCACACAGCATTGACCTCGTCTCCCCTCCATCACACAGCATTGACCTCGTCTCCCCTCCATCACATAGCATTGGCCTCGTCTCTCCTCCATCACATAGCACTGGCCTTGTCTCTCCTCCATCACATAGCATTGACCTCGTCTCTCCTCCCATCACACAGCATTGACCTCGTCTCCCCTCCATCACATAGCATTGACCTCGTCTCTCCTCCATCACATAGCATTGACCTCGTCTCTCCTCCATCACACAGCACGGGCCTCATTATCCCCACTCCATCTCCTCAGCAGTAGTTCCTCTGTTTCGAACCCCTAACCACCTAAGCTTTGTTTAGCATTACAAGCCTCCAAAAGAGTTCCTGCGAACCCTCCATGTTGCACCCCCACACCAACCCCACAGCCTGGGCCTCCTCTCCCCACCATAGCACAGGTCCACCCTCTCACCATCTCCTGCTCCTCCTCCAGGATGAGCGGTTCCCTCGTCCGTTCCCACAGCCTCAGCGACTTGTCATGTGACGATGAGACAACGTAGTCTCCATTGGGACTGACGGCCAAACACCAAACTTCTCCATGGTGGCCCTGAGAGAACATAAGGGAGGAGAGGTTTTCATTCGCCAAGTCGGATGTATTGACTGACCAAACCATGAAACGCAATCATACAAGATGGTATGTCAGACTTCAGGCCTCACTGACCTCCAGAGTCTGAATCTGCTGGAAGCGATCTGCGTCCCATTGTTTCACCTTCCGGTCCTTCCCGCCGCTGAAGAACAAATGCGTCTTCGCGACAAACTGCAGAAACATGACGCTGCGAGGAGAACGATGACATCATTAAAGATACCCTGTCGTAAGAGCTTTCATTTCAACAGCAATCTTCCCAAAAATATTTTACACGTGTTTAATGTCTCTCTGTATGTTATTTCCCTCCCTTGTGTTGACATCCAAAGGCCCCGAGATTGCCGCCAGATGCACCATCTTGGATGTGATGTAAGCAGCCCCAAAACTGTCACTCAAGTGATACTCTAGATTATTCCCCTTTGTTCCTTACGTGGAAAGGTGAGGGGTGGAGGAGCTGGGCCAGCACAGACAGTAATCAGATACTCCCAGAAGAGGAGATGGCTATGACATGCAAGGAGGGAGGTGTAGTAACTACAGGAGGGGGCTGTGCTAGGGAAATAAACTTTGAATTTGACTTCTTTAGGAAGAGTCACGGGTTCCTTCAGGATCCCCCTTACTTGATGGGTTCCTTCAGCATCCCCCTTACTTGATGGGATCCTTCAGCATCCCCCTTACGTCACGGGTTCCTTCAGCATCCCCCTTACGTCACGGGTTCCTTCAGCATCCCCCTTACGTCACGGGTTCCTTCAGCATCCCCCTTACGTCACGGGTTCCTTCAGCATCCCCCTTACGTCACGGGTTCCTTCAGCATCCCCCTTACGTCACGGGTTCCTTCAGCATCCCCCTTACGTCACGGGTTCCTTCAGCATCCCCCTTACGTCACGGGTTCCTTCAGCATCCCCCTTACGTCATGGGTTCCTTCAGGATCTCCCTTACGTCACGAGTTCCTTCAGGATCCCCCTTATGTCACGGGATCCTTCAGGATCCCCCTTACTTGATGGGATCCTTCAGGATCCCCCTTACTTGATGGGATCCTTCAGGATCCCCCTTACTTGATGGGATCCTTCAGGATCCCCCTTACTTGATGGGATCCTTCAGGATCCCCCTTACTTGATGGGATCCTTCAGGATCCCCCTTACTTGATGGGATCCTTCAGGATCCCCCTTACTTGATGGGATCCTTTAGGATCCCCCTTACTTGATGGGATCCTTTAGGATCCCCCTTACTTGATGGGATCCTTTAGGATCCCCCTTACGTCACGGGTTCCTTCAGGATCCCCCTTACGTCACGGGTTCCTTCAGGATCCCCCTTACGTCACGGGTTCCTTCAGGATCCCCCTTACGTCACGGGTTCCTTCAGGATCCCCCTTACGTCACGGGTTCCTTCAGGATCCCCCTTACGTCACGGGTTCCTTCAGGATCCCCCTTACGTCCACGGGTTCCTTCAGGATCCCCCTTACGTCACGGGTTCCTTCAGGATCCCCCTTACGTCACGGGTTCTTTCAGGATCCCCCTTACATTACGGGTTCCTTCAGGATCCCCCTTACATTATGGTCTCCATCACAGTCCTCCTTTTCTCAGAGTCCACATTAGACTCAGACCTTGCATCAAGGTCGCCCTTACATCGGGGCCCCAGCGGAGTAGAGACTTCACATCAGCTGATGGGCCAATTAAATCTTACAGTGGGCCCATGGGCCGTAGTTTGGAGACCCCCGCTTTAAAAGGAAAAAAAAAATGTAATACTTGTATAACTATAGCAACCTAATGTATCTAATGATATGTTTTCATCAGCAGAGAAGATGCCCCGTCCTCACCTGTCGTCGTGGCCGAAGAGCGAGCGGTGACAGTCCCCAAAGTCCAGCCCCCAGATCTTTATATTCCGATCAGCAGAGCCGGTGACGATAATAGCGCTGTCCTGCAAAAGTCACCGGGGATCAGTCCCGTTACATCGGACAGAGCAGCAAACGGCAAAACGTTTCATCAGATGTAGACGCTGGGCGTGCTACACAGGCCCAAAAAACTTCATCGAAATGCTTTCAGGAGGACGGCTGGGATATGCTCTGGTCCAATACAAGCAAAGCAGCAAACCCGGAATGGCACGTAATTCCCCCTTCATGTCCCCATACAATCTGCCGCATACACAACCCCCCACCAAGGAACAGGATTCCCCCCTCACATGTCTCCATACACAACCCCCCACCAAGGAACAGGATTCCCCCCTCACATGTCTCCATACACAACCCCCCACCAAGGAACAGGATTCCCCCCTCACATGTCTCCATACACAAGCCCCCGCAAGTAACAGGATTCCCCCTCACGTCTCCATACACAACCCCCCACCAAGGAACAGGATCACCCCCCTCAGGTTTCCATTCACAACCCCCCGCCAAGGAACAGGATCACCCCCCTCAGGTCTCCATACACAACCCCCCACCAAGGCACAGGATTCCCCCCCTCACATGTCTCCATACACAACCACCCACCAAGGAACAGGATTCCCCCCCTCACACGTCTCCATACACAACCCCCCGCCAAGGAACAGGATTACCCCCCTCAGGTCTCCATATACAACCCCCCACCAAGGCACAGGATTCCCCCCCTCACGTCTCCATACACAACCCCCCACCAAGGAACAGGATTCCCCCCCTCACGTCTCCATACACAACCCCCGCCAAGGAACAGGATTACCCCCCCCTCACATGTCTCCATACACAACCCCCCGCCAAGGAACAGGATTCCCTCACGTCTCCATACACAACCCCCCACCAAGGAACAGGATTACCCCCCTCACATGTCTCCATACACAACCCCCCGCCAAGGAACAGGATCACCCCCCTCAGGTCTCCATACACAACCCCCGCCAAGGAACAGGATTCCCTCTGTACCATACGACCCCCCGTCCTACCAAGGCAAAGGATTCCCCCTACATATCTTTATATACAATCTGCCTCAAACCCCCTCCCCCATTACCAAGGTACAAGATGCCCCCCCCCCATAGGTCTGTTTGCAGTTTGCCCCATACAGCCCCCCTTCCCACCAGTACCATACTTACATAGGAGATGTCCATACAAAGGACGGGCAGTTTGTGTCCATAAAGAGTGAGGAAGAACTGCAGAGACAGAATCAGAATGTGAGCCGGAGGATTACAATGTGACCACATGGAACAGTTCCACGGGTTCCGGCTGTACCTTCAATGTGTCCACGAAGAAGATTTTCACTGTGCAATCCAGCAGAGACACGGCGAGGAGACGACTATCCGGACTATAGCGCACACACAGCACATCCTCATCCATCTGTAACACGCGAGCCTGCTTCACCGACAGGCGGCGGCTGTAGAGGGGGAGAGGCGGTGAAAACGTCTCATCATTTGGGGACAAGGCAGAGATCCAAGGATTAACCAAAATTTTACTGACTTCTGTTCTCCACCCAACCTTGTTCATCAAAGTGTCTGCAGGATCCTCCTACCAACCACATCATTCCTTTATATTCCACATTGAGAGTGAAGGACAACGCTGCAAAAACGCTAAACATTGACATACAGAAGATTTCTTCTCCTAGGAGAGGGAAAACCCCCGAGGTCTACTAATACAGAAGATCTCTTCTCCTAGGACAGGGAACACCCCCCCCCAAGGTCTACTAATACAGAAGATCTATTCTCCTAGGACAGGAACAACCCCCAAGGTCTACTAATACAGAAGATCTCTTCTCCTAGGAGAGGGAAAACCCCCGAGGTCTACTAATACAGAAGATCTCTTCTCCTAGGAGAGGGAACACCCCGAGGTCTACTAATACAGAAGATCTCTTCTCCTAGGACAGGGAACACCCCCCCCCCCAAGGTCTACTAATACAGAAGATCTATTCTCCTAGGACAGGAACACCCCCCAAGGTCTACTAATACAGTATCTATTCTTCTAAAAAAGGAAACACCCCCAAAGTCTGCTTACACAGATGATCTCTTCTCCTAGGACAGGGAACACCCCCGAGGTCTACCAAACCAGAAGATATATTCTCCAAGGACAGGGCACATTCCAAGGTCTACTAATACAGAAGATCTATTTTCCTAGGACAGAGAACACCCCCGAGGACTGCTAATACAGAAGATCTATTCTCCTAGGACAGGGAACACCCCCGAGGTCTACTAATGCAGAAGATCTCTTCTCCTAGGAGAGGGAACACCCCCCAAGGTCTACTAATGCAGAAGATCTCTTCTCCTAGGACAGGGAACACCCCCAAGGTCTACCAATACAGAAGATCTCTTCTCCTAGGACAGGGAACACCCCCAAGGTCTACCAATACAGAAGATCTCTTCTCCTAGGACAGGGAACACCCCCAAGGTCTACTAATACAGAAGATCTATTCTCCTAGGACAGGCACACCCCCCAAGGTCTACTAATACAGAAGATCTCTTCTCCTAGGACAGGGAACACCCCAAGGTATACCAATAAAGAAGATCTCTTCTCCTAGGACAGGGAACACCCCCCCCCCCCCCCCCAAGGTCCACTAATACAGAAGATCCATTCTCCTAGGACAGGGAACACCCCGAGGTATACCAATAAAGAAGATCTCTTCTCCTAGGACAGGGAACACCCCCAAGGTCTACCAATACAGAAGATCTCTTCTCCTAGGACAGGGAACACCCCCAAGGTCTACCAATACAGAAGATCTCTTCTCCTAGGACAGGGAACACCCCCAAGGTCTACTAATACAGAAGATCTATTCTCCTAGGACAGGCACACCCCCCAAGGTCTACTAATACAGAAGATCTCTTCTCCTAGGACAGGGAACACCCCAAGGTATACCAATAAAGAAGATCTCTTCTCCTAGGACAGGGAACACCCCCCCCCCCCCCCCCCCCCAAGGTCCACTAATACAGAAGATCCATTCTCCTAGGACAGGGAACACCCCGAGGTATACCAATAAAGAAGATCTCTTCTCCTAGGACAGGGAACACCCCCAAGGTATACCAATAAAGAAGATCTCTTCTCTTCTCCTAGGACAGGGCACAGCCCCCAAGGTCTACTAATACAGAAGATCTATTCTAGGACAGGGAACACCCCTGAGGTCTACTAATACAGAAGATCTCTTCTCCAAGGACAGGCACACCCCAAAGGTCTACCAATAAAGAAGATCTATTCTCCTAGGACAGGGAACACCCCCAAGGTCTACTAATACAGTATCCTTCTAAAAAAGGAAACAACCCCAAGGTCTGCTTACACAGAAGATCTCTTCTCCTAGGACAGGGTACACCCCTGAGGTCTGCTAATACAGAAGATCTCTTCTCCAAGGACAGAGAACACCCCCGGGGTCTACCAATACAGATCTATTCTCCTAGGACAGGGAACACCCCCGAGGTCCACTAATACAGAAGATCTATTCTCCAAGGACAGGGCAAAGCCCAAGGTCTACTAATACAGAAGATCTCTTCTCCTAGGACAGGGAACACCCCCGAGGTCTACTAATACAGAAGATCTATTCTAAAACAGGGAACACCCCCGAGGTCTGCTTACACAGAAGACCTCTTCTCCTAGGACATGGAACACCCGAGGTCTAATGCAGAATATCTCTTCTCTGAGGACAGGGCACACCATCGAGGTCTACTAATAAAGGAGATCTCTTCTCCTGGGAACACGCCGAAGGTCTACTAATACAGACCGATCTATTCTCCTAGGACAAGGCATACATCCCTAAATGCTAATACAGATATCCATGGGGGACACTTACAGCGCAAAAAAAAAAAAAAAGTATTTTTATTTCGGTAAAATTGGGAAGGGTTAGACCAGACACTGGCAACCCCTGACAGAGGGGCTAGACAGGACACCTGTACCCTCCGCCCTCAACTAAACACTACAGCACCATGTGCCGTATCTAAACGCCCATTGTGTATGGGGCCTAAATCTTAGATCTTTCCTTTCACATCACCTCCTGTAGCTACTTTTCATACAACCCACGGCCAGGATTCTCACCTGCTTTGGGCCTCAGAGTCGTCATTGACCAATTCAAACTCCCAGAACTTCACCGTCTTATCAGCACCTCCTGTCACAAATCCTCTCTGAAAATACAACCGGAGAGATGAACACACAATGTCCGGCAATATGGTGACCCCAGTTCCTGCCTCCTCCACCCCAACACACTACCTGGTCAGGTGACAGGCAGATGGACCACAACGCCCCATCGTGGGCGGGTATCGAGTCCAGTTCACTCCCTGAGGACAAATCAAACAGCTGCAACTTCCCAGACTGAAAGACACAGAAGATGAAGGCGTTGTACAAAGAAAATGTGATAACGAATAGCGAAAACAATATCATATTTGACAGGACTTCTGTTTTTATTGGAACTACATTGGGAGTTCAATGACAAATTGGTCTCTAATGTACAGAAGTATTTGAACCCCCTGCGATTCTGCAAGTTCTCCCACTTCTCCATCATGGAGGGTCTGACATTCACATTGCAGGGGATTCCCACTCTGAGGACAGAATTCAGGAGATCACATTGTATGATTTGTAAAGAATGTATTTGTCTTGCACGGCTGAACAGAAGTATTTGAACCCCTGAGAAGATCCGTGTTAATATTTGGTACAGAAGCCTTTGTCTGCAATTACAGAGGTCAGACGTTTCCTGTAGTCCTTGGCCAGGTTTGCACTGCAACAGGGATTTTGGCCGACTCCTCCACACCGATCTCCTCTAGATCTGTCAGGTTTCGGGGCTGTCGCTGAGCAACACGGAGTTTCAGCTCCCTCCAAAGATGTTCTATTGGATTTAGGTGTGGAGACTGGCTAGGCGACTCCAGAACCTTGATATGCTTCTTACGGGGCCACTCCTTGGTTCTCCTGGCTGTGTGCTTCGGGTCGTTGTCATGTTGGAAGACCCAGCCATGACCCGTCTTCAATGTTCTGACTGAGGGAAGGAGGTTGTTGCTGAAAATCTCACAATAAATGGCCCCATTCATCCTCTCCTTAATACAGTGCAGTCATCCTGTCCCCTTCGCAGAAAAGCACCCCCAAAGCATGATGTTACCACCCCCATGCTTCACAGTAGGGATGGTGTTCTTGGGATGCAACTCATCCTTTTTCCTCCAAACACGACGAGTGAAGTTTAGACCAAAAGTTCTCCTTTGGTCTCCTCTGACCACATGACTTTCTCCCATGCCTCCTCTGCATCATCCAGATGGTCATTGGGAACCTTCAGACGGGCCTGGACATGTGATGACTGGAGCAGGGGAACCTTCAGACGGGCCTGGACATGTGATGACTGGAGCAGGGGAACCTTCAGACGGGCCTGGACATGTGATGACTGGAGCAGGGGAACCTTCAGACGGGCCTGGACATGTGATGACTGGAGCAGGGGAACCTTCAGACGGGCCTGGACATGTGATGACTGGAGCAGGGGAACCTTCAGACGGGTCTGGACATGTGATGACTGGAGCAGGGGAACCTTCAGACGGGCCTGGACATGTGATGACTGGAGCGGGGGAACCTTCAGACGGGCCTGGACATGTGATGACTGGAGCAGGGGAACCTTCCATGCAATGCATGATTGGAAACCATGATGGCGTAGTGTTCTACCGACAGTGACCTGTGAAACTGTGGTCCCAGCTCTCTTCATGTCATTGACCAGCTCCTCCCTTGTAGTTCTGGGCTGATTCCTCACCTTTCTTCTCATCAGTGATACCCCACGAGGGGACATCTTGCATGGAGCCCCAGTCCGAGGGAGACTGACAGTCGTCTTTAGCCTCTTCCATTTTCTAACAATTGCTCCAACAGTTGATCTATTTTCACCAAGCTGCTTGGCAATTGCCCCGTAGCCCTTTCCAGCCTTGTGGAGGTCCACAATTCTGTCTCTGGTGTCTTTTGACAGCTCTGTGGTCTTGCCCATGGTAGTAGTTGGCGTCTGACTGACTGTGGGGTGGACAGGTGTCTTTATAGAGCTCAGACAGGTGCTACTAAGTGAGATGAATGAGTGGAGTAGAGGGGGACTTTGTAAAGGCGCAGTAACAGGTCTTTGAGAGCCAGAATTCTTGTTGTTTCTCAGGGGTTCAAATACTTCTGTTCAGCCGTGCGAGACAAATACATTCTTTACAAATCATACAATGTGATCTCCTGAATTCTGTCCTCAGAGTGGGAATCCCCTGCAATGTGATCTCCTGAATTCTGTCCTCAGAGTGGGAATCCCCTGCAATGTGAATGTCAGACCCTCCATGATGGAGAAGTGGGAGAACTTGCAGAATCGCAGGGGGTTCAAATACTTCTGTTCCTCACTGTGTTCTATTATTATTATACAGTATTTATAAAGACCAAAAGGTTTGCTCAGCGCTGTACATTATAATGGGGGACAGAATGAGACAATATAGTAACAATACAATACACAAGGGGTTCGAGGGCCCTGCACTTTCGAGATTACAATCTATGAGGGAGGGGGTATAGGTACAGGAGGAAGTGGCTGTGGGGGATGGAGTAGTAGGAGGAGTGTAGATCAGCAATTAGGTGAGGGTGGGGTAGGCTTCCTTGAAGAGGTGGGTTTTCAGGGTGTGCCTAAAAGGTGAGGAGGGAAGGTGACAGCCTGATGGATTGGGGTAGAGAGTTCCAGAGGATGGGAGTATACTATAAGCATTTGGCATTTTACACTGGTCAGATGGGGGTCGCTCTTGTAGCGCTTCTGGCATGGCGGGACAGCCGATGCGGCCGGCCAGAGAGGGACCGCTCCGACGCGGCCGGCCGCAGAGGGACCGCTCCGACGCGGCCGGCCGCAGAGGGACCGCTCCGACGCGGCCGGCCGCAGAGGGACCGCTCCGACGCGGCCGGCCGCAGAGGGACCGCTCCGACGCGGCCGGCCGCAGAGGGACCGCTCCGACGCGGCCGGCCGCAGAGGGACCGCTCCGACGCGGCCGGCCGCAGAGGGACCGCTCCGACGCGGCCGGCCGCAGAGGGACCGCTCCGACGCGGCCGGCCGCAGAGGGACCGCTCCGACGCGGCCGGCCGCAGAGGGACCGCTCCGACGCGGCCGGCCGCAGAGGGACCGCTCCGACGCGGCCGGCCGCAGAGGGACCGCTCCGACGCGGCCGGCCGCAGAGGGACCGCTCCGACGCGGCCGGCCGCAGAGGGACCGCTCCGACGCGGCCGGCCGCAGAGGGACCGCTCCGACGCGGCCGGCCGCAGAGGGACCGCTCCGACGCGGCCGGCCGCAGAGGGACCGCTCCGACGCGGCCGGCCGCAGAGGGACCGCTCCGACGCGGCCGGCCGCAGAGGGACCGCTCCGACGCGGCCGGCCGCAGAGGGACCGCTCCGACGCGGCCGGCCGCAGAGGGATCGCTCCGACGCGGCCGGCCGCAGAGGGACCGCTCCGACGCAGCTGCCCGGAGAAGGAAAGGACTCCTCAGTTGAATATGTATATACAGTCATGGCCGAAATTGTTGGCACCCTTGATATTTCTCCAGGAAATCATGTATTTCTCACGAAACGTATTGCATTAACACATGTTTTGCTATACACATGTTTATTCCCTTTGTGTGTATTGGGACAAAACAAAAAAAGGGAGGAAAGAAAGCAAATTCGACATAATGTCACACAAACCTCCAAAAATGGGCTGGACAAAAGTATTGGCACCCTTTCACAACTGCGGATAAATAAGAATGTTACAAGCATGTGATGCTCCTGTAAACTCACCTGGGGCAAGTAACAGGTGTGGGCAATATAGAAATCACACCTGAAAGCAGATAAAAAGGAGAGACGTTCACTTAACCTTTGCATTGTGTGTCTGTCTGTGCCACACTAAGCATGGACAACAGAAAGAGGAGACGAGAACTGTCTGAGGACCTGAGAACCAAAATTGTGGCAAAATATCAACAATCTCAAGGTTACAAGTCCATCTCCAGAGAACTAGATTTGCCTTTGTCCACAGTGCGCAACATTATCAAGAAGTTTGCAACCCATGGCACTGTAGCTAATCTCCCTGGTCGTGGACGGATGAGGAAAATTGATGAAAGATTGCAACGCAGAATAGTCCGGATGGTGGATAAGCAGCCCCAAACATGTTCCAAAGACATTCAAGCTGTCCTGCAGGCTCAGGGAGCATCAGTGTCAGCGCGAACTATCCGTCGACATTTAAATGAAATGAAACGCTATGGCAGGAGACCCAGGAGGACCCCACTGCTGACACAGAGACATAAAAAAGCAAGACTACAGTTTGCCAAAATGTACTTGAGTAAGCCAAAAGCCTTCTGGGAAAACGTCTTGTGGACAGATGAGACCAAGATAGAGCTTTTCGGTAAAGCACATCATTCTACTGTTTACCGAAAACGGAATGAGGCCTACAAAGAACAAAACACAGTACCTACGGTAAAATATGGTGGAGGTTCAATGATGTTTTGGGGTTGTTTTGCTGCCTCTGGCACTGGGTGCCTTGACTGTGTGCAAGGCATCATGAAATCTGAGGATTACCAAAGGATTTTGGGTCGCACTGTAGGGCCCAGTGTCAGAAAGCTGGGTTTGCGTCCAAGATCCTGGGTCTTCCAGCAGGACAATGACCCCAAACATACGTCAAAAAGCACTCAGAAATGGATGGCAAAGAAGCGCTGGAGAGTTCTGAAGTGGCCAGCAATGAGCCCAGATCTAAATCCCATTGAACACCTGTGGAGAGATCTTAAAATTGCTGTTGGGAAAAGGTGTCCTTCCAATAAGAGAGACCTGGAGCTGTTTGCAAAGGAAGAGTGGTCCAAAATTCCGGGTGAGAGGTGTCAGAAGCTTATTGATGGTTATAGGAAGCGACTGATTTCAGTTATGTTTTCCAAAGGGTGTGCAACCAAATATTAAGTTAAGGGTGCCAATACTTTTGTCCAGCCCATTTTTGGGGTTTTGTGTGACATTATGTCATATTTGCTTTTCTGCCTCTGTTTTATATTTGTTCCAATACATACAAAGGGAATAAACATGTGTATAGCAAAACATGTGTTAATGCAATACCTTTTTTGTGTGAAATACTTGATTTTCAGGAAAAATATCAAGGGTGCCAACAATTTCGGCCATGACTGTATAGACTTGGCATGCAGTGTACACAGGACGGCATGCTTCCCCCATCAGTGTACAGGCGACATGGAGGACTCACCTTGGTCCCCACAATGACGTGTCTGTCCCCCGGGACAAAGAGAGAGGACAGGGCGTATTCACACGTCATCGATCGGATGCACTGCAGTGTTGATCTGCAAAAAGAGAGAACATGTTGTCATCCGAAGCAGCAAATCCTGACGTTACACCGGGATTCCAGCTGAACGACCCCCCAGACACCAGGCGGTGTGGAGTGACAACGCAGAAGAGTGGAATAAACCTTTCAGGAAAAACAAAACAACCCGATTGGACGTCGGCTTTACCTGTTCCAGACTCTGACCGACTCGGCAGACGCCGACAGCACAGCGATATTATCGGAACTGAACGCCAGAGTGCGCACATCGCTGCGATGACCCCACAGGGTGAGCCGCCCGCTCCGGCTGCATTCAATGGGGCCAGGCTGGGAAGGGTCCGCCGGTAACGTGAAACACTCCACACTGTTGTTCTGCAGCAAGACCACTACTTTTAGCTCCGCCTTCCCAGATGCCAGCAGGTCACATGATCTGAGGGGGTAGAAATGGCGCAAAAAGTCAGTCAGTTCTTACACAGAAAAGCAAAACAAAAAAAACGGGGATTTGTTTAAACTCCTCGCCTCCCGGGCACTGTCACCCCCTTCCTGCCCACCGGGCACTGTCACCCCCTTCCTGCCCACCGGGCACTGTCACCCCCTTCCTGCCCACCGGGCACTGTCACCCCCTTCCTGCCCACCGGGCACTGTCACCCCCTTCCTGCCTACAGGGCACTGTCACCCCCTTCCTGCCCACCGGGCACTGTCACCCCCTTCCTGCCCACCGGGCACTGTCACCCCCTTCCTGCCTACAGGGCACTGTCACCCCCTTCCTGCCCACCGGGCACTGTCACCCCCTTCCTGCCCACCGGGCACTGTCACCCCCTTCCTGCCGGGCCAATATTCAGCTTTCAGCGCGGTCGCACTTTGAATGACAATTGCGCGGTCATGCAACACTGTACCCAAACTAAATTTTTATCTTTTTTCACACAATTAGAGCAGCCTTTGGGTGGTATTTAATCACCACAGGATTTCTTTATTGTTGCTAAACGAAAAAAGTCCAAAAATTTTGACAAAAAAAATGTTTCTTAGTTTCTGTTATAAAGTTCTGTAAATAAGTGATTTTTCTCCATCACGGATGCGTGCTGATGGGTGACACTCACGAGTGCCGATGAGGATGCACGAAGAGGTGGCATTAATGAGGTGGCACTGATAGGCTGCACTGATGGGTGCTGAAGAGGCGGCACTTGTGGGCGCTGATGAGGCTGCATAGATGGCCGCTGATGAGGCTGCATGAAGAGGTGGCATTGATACGGTGGCACTGATGAGGCTGCACTCGTAGGCGCTGATGAGGTTTCACTGATGGGCGACACTCATGGGCGCTGATGAGGATGCACTGATGGGTGCGGATGGGCTGCATAAAGAGGTGGCATTGATGTGGTGGCACTGATGAGGCTGCATGAAGAGGTGGCATTGATGCGGTGGCACTGATGAGGCTGCATGAAGAGGTGGCATTGATGCGGTGGCACTGATGAGGCTGCATGAAGAGGTGGCATTGATGCGGTGGCACTGATGAGGCTGCATGAAGAGGTGGCATTGATACGGTGGCACTGATGAGGCTGCATGAAGAGGTGGCATTGATGCGGTGGCACTGATGAGGCTGCATGAAGAGGTGGCATTGATACGGTGGCACTGATGAGGCTGCATGAAGAGGTGGCATTGATACGGTGGCACTGATGAGGCTGCATGAAGAGTTGGCATTGATACGGTGGCACTGATGAGGCTGCATGAAGAGGTGGCATTGATGCGGTGGCACTGATGAGGCTGCATGAAGAGGTGGCATTGATACGGTGGCACTGATGAGGCTGCATGAAGAGTTGGCATTGATACGGTGGCACTGATGAGGCTGCACTCGTAGGCGCTGATGAGGTTGCACTGATGGGTGCGGATGGGCTGTATAAAGAGGTGGCATTGATACGGTGGCACTGATGAGGCTGCATGAAGAGGTGGCATTGATACGGTGGCACTGATGAGGCTGCATGAAGAGGTGGCATTGATGCGGTGGCACTGATGAGGCTGCATGAAGAGTTGGCATTGATACGGTGGCACTGATGAGGGTGCACTGACAGGCGGCACTCGTAGGCGCTGATGAGGTTGCACTGATGGGCGACACTCATGGGCGCTGATGAGGATGCACTGATGGGTGCGAATGGGCTGCATAAAGAGGTGGCATTGATGCGGTGGCACTGATATGGGGCACTCATGGGCACTGATGAGGTTGCACTGATGGGCGGCACTCATGGGCATCACTGAGGGGGCTGCACTGATAATCAGGGCACTAATCATCAATGTAGATATCGCGTTTAGATCGCAGCTTACCGGCTCTCCTCTCCTCATGCACTGTCAGTGTGGGGAGAGGACTGCCAATAAACGACTTTTCCTGTTTACACTGTGATTGGACACAGCTGATCAAATGGTAAAGAGCCACTCTGATAGGCCATTTATCACAATCTGTAATCAGCTGTGTCCTAAGAACACCGCGGTCACAGATCATGACCAATGAGCGCCCTCGGGGGGCGCGACTCTTGGAGGACGTCCAAGGAATGCCCTTCCAGAACTAGCCGAACATGCTGTAGCCGTCTCTGGTCAGCAAGTGGTTAAGAAAAAAAAAACAAAGCACATCCTTGGTTCTTTCTCTGAGGATGTGCTTGGCACGTAACGCGTAAGGTGGAGCCTACGTACGCCGTGACGTCACGCCGTCGGAGCATCGTGGAGCTCCAGCGGCCATTATTCCTTTCAGGACGGTTAGTCCTTTGCACACTGCAATTTTTTATTGGATGCATCCTCTGCTACTGTCACATGCTTTTAATAAATGCTGTTTATTAAACTATACTTCGCTATGGACACCTTTTTTTCCTTGACCCCTTGCGGGGGAGCATCTCTTTTTTAGACACCATAACCCGCTCTACCCAGTGAAGGAGTCTTACCCTTTGATGGAGCTGTGCCTGGTTTTACCCTTAAAGGGAACTTTTTAACTATCTATGTGCCATCCGTGGATCCATTTTGCCTGAGGGAATCTACCTATCTTTACCACCCAGATGACCACTTGCTGAACTGTAGGATATCTACACTAAACATTTAATGTGCACATCTGGTTAGTGTGCATTTCTCACTTTATTTTACCTCCATTGGGACTATTAATATATATTTTTTTTATTTTATTTTAGCAATTTATCTGTTATTTTTGTTTTTATTTTAGCGCTGCACTTTACATATGTCTTTGTGAGGATTGTTATTGGTTATCCTGTGTGCCTAGCTGCTTTATTTGAAAAGCGCTCACTTATATTATTTCACTTGCATCTACAGACTGATTGGACTGTTGTGGGTTTAGTAACACTAACTGCTTCTCGGCCGCCCTATGGCAGATACACTACTACAGGGTGGCACGGGTGCGCAAAATCACATATACATACATATACATATATATATATATATATATATATATATATATATATATATATATATATATATATATATATATGTGTGTGATTTTGCACTTTCGGGTAGGGGGCACGCCGCAATTCGCGGCCACAGCTGTCAATCACCGGGTCACAGCCAGCGATTACCCGCCGGCGCCCAGTGATTACTGAGCATCTCCAACAAGGACAACTGTTTTGTTTTCCTGTCGGCTCGGGCACACTGCACAGCACAGCCATCCAAAAGCAGTGTGAGTACAGTGAAGCAGACAGACCCCGCCCCCTAGAACAACAGCACACAGTTAACCCTTTGATCACCCCAAATGTTAACCCATTCCTGCCCAGTGCCATTAGTACAGTGTCAGTGCTCTTTATTAGCACTGATCACTATTGGTGTCACTGGAGAGGTCAGTGACACCAAGTCAGTTCCCCCCAGCGTCAGAATGTCCAGCTATAAGTCGCTGATCACCGCCATTACTAGTAGAGAAAAGAAAATCCCAATATCTATACCGCTAGCTAGAACTTTCACGTAAACCAATTAATTTGCACGTATCAGGATTTGTTTCAGCAAAGACACGGAGCGGGATACATTTTGGCTGAAAATTTATCACAGAATTTGTTTTTCTTAAATTTTTTTACTGGGCGTGTTTAATAGCAAAGAGTCAAAAATATTGTTTTTTTTTTATAGTGCAAAAAACAAAAAAAGCAAAAGCGATCAAACACCACCGAAAGAAATTTCTATTTGTGTGAAAAAAGGACGTAAATTTCACTTGGGTGCGACGTTGTATGACTGTCAGTTAAAGTAACAGCAACGTATCGCAAATAATGGCCTGGTCAGGAGGGGAGGGGTAATCCTCAGGAGGGCACGTGAACGAACGTACATGCAGTTTTGACGGACGAATAGCTATGTACATTTTCAATAAACTGACCCCCTTAGCGTCTTACTTGATTTTTGAGGAGGCCTTGAGGTTTGTAAGCTTCTGGATTTCATCTTGGAGCGTCCTCTCCACCGCTGGCTCTTCAGGCTCCTCCCCTTTCTTCTGTCTGAAACACCAAAAAAATATTATTGTCTAGAAACGCTTTCAATGCTCATTAATATTCTCAGGGGGATTCTATATATATATATACACACGTATATATATGTATATATATACACGTATATATATGTGTGTGTGTGTGTGTATATATGTATATATATATATATATATATATATATATATATATATATATATATATATATATATATATATATATATATATATATATATATATATATACACACACACACACACACATTTTATTTTTTTATATTTTTATAGATTTATATATAGATTTTTTTTTAGATTTGTACACACACAAATCTAAAAAAAAAAAAAAATCATATATATATATATATATATATAAAAACACACACACACACATATATAAAAATTATATATAAGTCTAAAATATATATATAAAAAATATAAATCTATATCTATAAATCTATCTATCTATATATATATATAAATAACACACACACAATGTTGATACGCGGTTTTTATATATTACAAAAATACATGAAAAATATTTTGCACCCAACACCCCCGAATCTCCCCTACCACATCCTCTCCACCCTCCATGACACCGGGTGGGTTCTCTATGAACCCCCCCCACAGCCCGTCACCCTCCCGCTGTCCCTCTTCCATTCAGCACTTACTTAATTTTCTTCTTGGCTCGTTTCAGTTTCCTCTCCATCTTCTTGCTGATCTCATTCTCGTTCAGAACACAGAAGATCTCCATCTGGGAGTCGTTGCCCTGCATACAGACAGAGAGAGATCGGACTCGGCTCGCCGCACCTTTGTTCTGACCGTAGGATCTGCTTATATAGACCTTTTCCAACCAGTGATGTCAGCACTGGGTCTCTGTGATGCTCTATCTGATGCAGGCAGATCATGGCTGGTGGGAGGGGCCGGCAGGGGTGCTGTACATAGCTTCCTGAAAATGTCACCCTGCCCTCAGCGCTCCTCTCAAGAGCCCTCAGCCCTGATGCAAACCAGAAAAAAAAGACAGGGTCTGACTTGCTGCAGCTTCCAATGCACATTGCGAGAAGTTCACAGTGTGCGTGGACATCAGAGGAAGCCGTTGCAGTCCAGAAGACCGAAGGGGAGCGTGGGGGGCGCAAGACCGAAGGGGAGCGTGGGGGGCGCAAGACCGAAGGGGAGCGTGGGGGGCGCAAGACCGAAGGGGAGCGTGGGGGGCGCAAGACCGAAGGGGAGCGTGGGGGGCGCAAGACCGAAGGGGAGCGTGGGGGGCGCAAGACCGAAGGGGAGCGTGGGGGGCGCAAGACCGAAGGGGAGCGTGGGGGGCGCAAGACCGAAGGGGAGCGTGGGGGGCGCAAGACCGAAGGGGAGCGTGGGGGGCGCAAGACCGAAGGGGAGCGTGGGGGGCGCAAGACCGAAGGGGAGCGTGGGGGGCGCAAGACCGAAGGGGAGCGTGGGGGGCGCAAGACCGAAGGGGAGCGTGGGGGGCGCAAGACCGAAGGGGAGCGTGGGGGGCGCAAGACCGAAGGGGAGCGTGGGGGGCTCAAGACCGAAGGGGAGCGTGGGGGGCGCAAGACCGAAGGGGAGCGTGGGGGGCGCAAGACCGAAGGGGAGCGTGGGGGGCGCAAGACCGAAGGGGAGCGTGGGGGGCGCAAGACCGAAGGGGAGCGTGGGGGGCGCAAGACCGAAGGGGAGCGTGGGGGGCGCAAGACCGAAGGGGAGCAGGGGGGCGCAAGACCGAAGGGGAGCAGGGGGCGCAAGACCGAAGGGGAGCAGGGGGCGCAAGACTGAAGGGGAGCAGGGGGGGGGGGCGCAAGACCGAAGGGGAGCGGGGGGCGCAAGACCGAAGGGGAGCGGGGGGCGCAAGACTGAAGGGGAGCGGGGGGCGCAAGACTGAAGGGGAGCGGGGGGCGCAAGACTGAAGGGGAGCAGGGGGGCGCAAGACTGAAGGGGAGCAGGGGGGCGCAAGACCGAAGGGGAGCAGGGGGCGCAAGACTGAAGGGGAGCAGGGGGGGCGCAAGACTGAAGGGGAGCAGGGGGCGCAAGATTGAAGGGGGGGACACCTCCTTTGTTGGGGAATGGATCCACCATTACCGCCCTTTGCTGGGCAATCATTATGACAACGGATGACGCAACAACACGGCCCCATCGTCAGAGGTGTCAGGCACTCACATGACAAGCCAGGAACCTTCTGGTCCGGTCGGCCCCCAGAGTCACCACGCGGTCCCTTCCTTCCCTCATAATGGATCCATAGCGCCGGCAGGTCAGGATGCGCTGGGAACAGAGGAAGATAATGAAGGTCTATATAATTCTGATCTGAAGAAGAACATCTGCTTGGGGCCCCGGGCCCTTCGCTCACCTCCTCCGTCACCTCCTCCTCCGTCACCTTCTCTTCATCATCTTCCACCTCTGTAGAGGGAACTTTAGATTTTTTCATCTGAGGCTCTTCTGAGTCTTCCCGCTGTGCGGACATAATGGAGGAAACCATCAACACACGATGGGGGGGGGGGGGGGATAGAAAAGGCAAAAGCTGCAGGGTAATGCACATATAATACCTTCCTTCGCACCTACCCCTTCTACATAAGTTGTACCGGGTCACCTACCCCTTCTACATAAGTTGTACCGGGTCACCTACCCCTTCTACATAAGTTGTACCGGGTCACCTACCCCTTCTACATAAGACAGTACCGGGTCACCTACCCCTTCTACATAAGACAGTACCGGGTCACCTACCCCTTCTACATAAGACAGTACCGGATCACCTACCCCTTCTACATAAGGCAGTACCGGATCACCTACCCCTTCTACATAAGGCAGTACCGGGTCACTTACCCCTTCTACATAAGGCTGTACCGGGTCACCTACCCCTTCTACATAAGGCAGTACCGGGTCACCTACCCCTTCTACATAAGGCAGTACCGGGTCACCTACCCCTTCTACATAAGTCAGTACCGGGTCACCTACCCCTTCTACATAAGTCAGTACCGGGTCACCTACCCCTTCTACATAAGGCAGTACCGGGTCACCTACCCCTTCTACATAAGGCAGTACCGGGTCACCTACCTCTTCTACATAAGTTGTACCGGGTCACCTACCCCTTCTACATAAGACAGTACCGGGTCACCTACCTCTTCTACATAAGGCAGTACCGGGTCACCTACCCCTTCTACATAAGGCAGTACCGGGTCACCTACCCCTTCTACATAAGACAGTACCGGGTCACCTACCCCTTCTACATAAGACAGTACCGGGTCACCTACCTCTTCTACATAAGGCAGTACCGGGTCACCTACCCCTTCTACATAAGACAGTACCGGGTCACCTACCTCTTCTACATAAGGCAGTACCGGGTCACCTACCTCTTCTACATAAGGCAGTACCGGGTCACCTACCCCTTCTACATAAGACAGTACCGGGTCACCTACCCCTTCTACATAAGACAGTACCGGGTCACCTACCCCTTCTACATAAGGCAGTACCGGGTCACTTACCCCTTCTACATAAGGTTGTACCGGGTCACCTACCCCTTCTACATAAGGCAGTACCGGGTCACCTACCCCTTCTACATAAGGCAGTACCGGGTCACTTACCCCTTCTACATAAGGTTGTACCGGGTCACCTACCCCTTCTACATAAGGCAGTACCGGGTCACTTACCCCTTCTACATAAGGTTGTACCGGGTCACCTACCCCTTCTACATAAGGCAGTACCGGGTCACTTACCTCTTCTACATAAGACAGTACCGGGTCACTTACCTCTTCTACATAAGACAGTACCGGGTCACTTACCCCTTCTACATAAGTTGTACCGGGTCACTTACCCCTTCTACATAAGGCAGTACCGGGTCACTTACCCCTTCTACATAAGGCAGTACCGGGTCACCTACCCCTTCTACATAAGAGATGCTCCAAGCCCTCAGCTCGCTGTCTGCTGATCCAGTAAGAAGTCGGGTCTCTTCTGAAAGAACCGTCAGACCCCAAACCTATCAAAGGCAACAAACTGCGATTAATTTGAGACATTTTATATTAAACAGGAACTCTACTTTTGTTGAGAAAACAATTGCGCGGTCATGCAACACTGCACCCATATGAAAGTTTTATTTTTTTCACACAAATAGATATTTCTTTTGGTGGTATTTACTCCCCGCTGGGGGTTTTATTTTTTGCGCTATAAACAAAAAAATTAGCAAAAAATGTGAAAAAAAAAGTAGTTTTTCTTTGTATCTATTATGTAATTTTGCATACAGGTAATTTTTCTCCTTCACTGATGTGCATTGATGAGGCGGCACTGACAGGCAGCAGTGATGGGCATGGATAGGCGGGCACTGATGGGGCGGCACTGATGAGGTGGTACTGATAGGCGGCACTGATGAGGTGGTACTGATAGGCGGGCACTGATGGGGTGGTACTGATAGGCGGGCACTGATGAGGTGGTACTGATAGGCGGGCACTGATGAGGTGGTACTGATAGGCGGGCACTGATGAGGCGGCACTGATAGGCGGGCACTGATGAGGCGGCACTGATGGGGCGTTACTGATAGGCGGGCACTGATGGGGCGGTACTGATAGGCGGGCACTGATGGGGCGGTACTGATAGGCGGGCACTGATGGGGCGGTACTGATAGGCGGGCACTGATGAGGTGGTACCGATAGGCGGCACTGATGAGGTGGTACCGATAGGCGGCACTGATGAGGTGGTACTGATAGGCGGCACTGATGAGGTGGTACTGATAGGCGGCACTGATGAGGTGGTACTGATAGGCGGCACTGATGAGGTGGTACTGATAGGCGGCACTGATGAGGTGGTACTGATAGGCGGCACTGATGGGGTGGTACTGATAGGCGGCACTGATGGGGTGGTACTGATAGGCGGCACTGATGGGGTGGTACTGATAGGCGGCACTGTTGGGGTGGTACTGATAGGCGGCACTGTTGGGGTGGTACTGATAGGCGGCACTGATGGGGTGGTACTGATAGGCGGCCACTGATGGGGTGGTACTGATAGGCGGCCACTGATGGGGTGGTACTGATAGGCGGCCACTGATGGGGTGGTACTGATAGGCGGCCACTGATGGGGTGGTACTGATAGGCGGCCACTGATGGGGTGGTACTGATAGGCGGCCACTGATGGGGTGGTACTGATAGGCGGCCACTGATGGGGTGGTACTGATAGGCGGCCACTGATGGGGTGGTACTGATAGGCGGCCACTGATGGGGTGGTACTGATAGGCGGCACTGATGAGGTGGTACTGATAGGCGGGCACTGATGAGGTGGTACTGATAGGCGGCACTGATGAGGTGGTACTGATAGGCGGCACTGATGAGGTGGTACTGATAGGCGGGCACTGATGAGGTGGTACTGATAGGCGGGCACTGATGAGGTGGTACTGATAGGCGGCACTGATGAGGTGGTACTGATAGGCAGCACTGACGAGGTGGTACTGATAGGCAGCACTGATGAGGTGGTACTGATAGGCGGCACTGATGAGGTGGTACTGATAGGCGGCACTGATGAGGTGGTACTGATAGGCGCCACTGCAGGGCACAGGTGGGTGTCACTGATGAGCAGCACTGAGGGGTACAGGAGGGCGGCACTGCTGGGCACTGATCAGGGCCCTGATGATCGGTGCCAATCCCTGCGCTGACAATTGCCAGTCCTTGGCAGTACTTTTCTCGTCCTGTGACAGCGCGGGGAAAGTGCAACCGATAACCGGCAACTATATTTACCCGGAGATTGCATGTCATGGACACAGCTAATCACGTGGTAAAAAGTAGCCGTGATTGGCTGTTTACCGTAGCACGTGATCAGCTGTGTCCATAGGACACATTGATCATCAGCGGGGCCAGGTGCGCGCCGCTGGGGGTGCGGGGGGGGGGGGGGGGGCGTGTCCTGGAATGATGTCATCCCAGGATTACACAACCGCGCTGTAGCCGTCCTTCAGGTAGAGCGCGGTTGGGAACCGGTTAAGAAGAGCGACTATAGAGGGAGGACGACTACCAACCAACACGGGAAATCTGAACGACCGATATATGTGACTACAAAAACTAGAATCACTTCTATAGAAAAGTAATGAAACCACAAGAGCTGACACTCCAGAACCCTTCCACCTACCTCCGTGCGATGGCCCACCATGGTCTGGAAGCAGTGCTGCGTGTCCAGGTCCCACCACTTCACCAGCGTGTCTTTCCCGCTACACAGACGATGAAACAAAGGATGACAAGTCAAATATAAAATATTGAACACAAAGTATCCACATTTCTTTTGCTTCCTCTATCAGGCTGAACTGCCCAGCAAAAGTGACAGTTACAGGGGAGGGGACAAACCATTGCTGGGGGTGCTTACAACACTCACCTTTTACTTAGATCACCTTTTTTTTTTTGTGTGGGAAAAAAACTGTGTGGAAGCAGTGGCCTCTCTGCAGTGGTCAGACGCCCCCTGCTGGGTGAGACGGATATCTTTGCAATCAGCAAAGCTCCTGACTCATATTAAGGGCTCTAAGACTTGGCTCTGCGGGGGAAAAGGGGGTGTTGGGCTGCAGAGATACCACTGCTTCTATGCAGAGAACAAGGGCCCTTCCCTGCAGAGATACCGCTGCTTCCACGCAGAGAACAAGGGCCCTTCCCTGCAGAGAGACCGCTGCTTCCACGCAGAGAACAAGGGCCCTTCTCTGCAGAGAGACCGCTGCTTCCACGCAGAGAACAAGGGCCCTTCTCTGCAGAGATACCGCTGCTTCCACGCAGAGAACAAGGGCCCTTCTCTGCAGAGAGACCGCTGCTTCCACGCAGAGAACAAGGGCCCTTCTCTGCAGAGATACCACTGCTTCCACACAGAGAACAAGGGCCCTTCCCTGCAGAGATACCACTGCTTCCACACAGAGAACAAGGGCCCTTCTCTGCAGAGAGACCGCTGCTTCCACGCAGAGAACAAGGGCCCTTCTCTGCAGAGAGACCGCTGCTTCCACGCAGAGAACAAGGGCCCTTCTCTGCAGAGAGACCGCTGCTTCCACGCAGAGAACAAGGGCCCTTCTCTGCAGAGAGACCGCTGCTTCCACACAGAGAACAAGGGCCCTTCTCTGCAGAGAGACCGCTGCTTCCACGCAGAGAACAAGGGCCCTTCTCTGCAGAGAGACCGCTGCTTCCACGCAGAGAACAAGGGCCCTTCTCTGCAGAGAGACCGCTGCTTCCACGCAGAGAACAAGGGCCCTTCTCTGCAGAGAGACCGCTGCTTCCACGCAGAGAACAAGGGCCCTTCTCTGCAGAGAGACCGCTGCTTCCACGCAGAGAACAAGGGCCCTTCTCTGCAGAGATACCGCTGCTTCCACGCAGAGAACAAGGGCCCTTCTCTGCAGATACCACTGCTTCCACACAGAGAACAAGGGCCCTTCTCTGCAGAGAGACCGCTGCTTCCACACAGAGAACATGGGCCCTTCTCTGCAGAGATACCACTGCTTCCACACAGAGAACAAGGGCCCTTCTCTGCAGAGAGACCGCTGCTTCCACGCAGAGAACAAGGGCCCTTCTCTGCAGAGATACCGCTGCTTCCACGCAGAGAGCAAGGGCCCTTCTCTGCAGATACCACTGCTTCCACACAGAGAACAAGGGTCCTTCTCTGCAGAGAGACCGCTGCTTATACGCAGAGAACAAGGGCCCTTCTCTGCAGAGATACCACTGCTTCCACACAGAGAACAAGGGTCCTTCTCTGCAGAGAGACCGCTGCTTCCACGCAGAGAACAAGGGCCCTTCTCTGCAGAGATACCACTGCTTCCACACAGAGAACAAGGGCCCTTCTCTGCAGAGAGACCGCTGCTTCCACACAGAGAACAAGGTCCCTTCTCTGCAGAGATACCACTGCTTCCACACAGAGAACAAGGGCCCTTCTCTGCAGAGAGACCGCTGCTTCCACGCAGAGAACAAGGGCCCTTCTCTGCAGAGATACCGCTGCTTCCACACAGAGAACAAGGGCCCTTCTCTGCAGAGAGACCGCTGCTTCCACACAGAGAACAAGGGCCCTTCTCTGCAGAGATACCACTGCTTCCACACAGAGAACAAGGGCCCTTCTCTGCAGAGAGACCGCTGCTTCCACACAGAGAACAAGGGCCCTTCTCTGCAGAGATACCACTGCTTCCACACAGAGAACAAGGGCCCTTCTCTGCAGAGAGACCGCTGCTTCCACGCAGAGAGCAAGGGCCCTTCTCTGCAGAGAGACCCCTGCTTCCACACAGAGAACAAGGGCCCTTCTCTGCAGAGAGACCCCTGCTTCCACACAGAGAACAAGGGCCCTTCTCTGCAGAGAGACCCCTGCTTCCACACAGAGAACAAGGGTCCTTCTCCGCAGCATGCTGTCAGGGGACAGGTTTTTCTACTCAGGCTGTAGCGGTTTTTTAAAGAAAACCGACTGGAAGGTATTGGGATTTACTAAAGGTAAATAGGCCGTGCACTTTGTAAGTGCAGTTGCTCTCATTTTCTCAGTGAATGCAGCGCAGCTCGGCTCATTTCCGTCATTCGACCACGTGCAACCAGAAATGCTGAGTTTTATTTTTAGTATTTCCTTGCATCTGATTGGGTCATCTGTACAAAGCGAAGTTACTCCACGTTCACTTACCTCTACCTCCGGGGGAAAACGAGTGCAACTGCACCTGCAAAGTGCGCGACCAATTTGCCTTTAGTACTTCAACCCCATTGGCCCCCTTTATCACATGTCTCGAGCTGGGCTGTGAGTTATTGGTGTGTATAGACCCCCCCCCCCCCCCCGGGGTACCTGGTGATGAGAAGGTTCCGCCCCTTCAGGAACAAGGCTTGGGTGACGGCATCTTTGTGTCCTCGGAGGCGGTACAACCCGCTCTCATTAATGACGTCCCACACGATGACGTCTGTGTCCTAGGGAGGAGCAAGAGAGGAGCGGATTATCTCCCATGATGCAACGACATGGAAAAAGATGAACCGTACTGTCCATACCGCACTTCGCATTCAGAACCCGTGCCGAAAAAAAAAAAAAAAAACTAGGAGGCTGTGGCAACTAACTTCTGAAAATGCCATTTCCCTGGCTGCGGCACCAATTCAATGTCCTTCATTCTTTCTGATTAACCCCTTCCCGCCGACGTCACACAAATATGCAGTCTCACAGACCTGTTTTTTTTCCGCGGGCCGCCTATTTGTGTACCTGTCTTTGTATTGGGAGCGCGTCGCACCGCGTGCTCCCAGCACACAGAGAGGGGTGTCACGGAGAGCCAAAGGTCACATGATCGCTGTGATAGCCTCTGATTGGCTATCACACTGATCAGTCACTGTACAGCCCGCCCCCTTGGTTTTTATTCCTCCCTGAATAGAGGAGAGAGATACATAGTATCATTATATACATCCTATTATACATTGTATCATTATATACATAATCCCCGGACCCGGCGGCCACTGTATCCGCTCTCCCCGGACCCGGCGTCCACTGTATCCGCTCTCCCCGGACCCGGCGTCCACTGTATCCGCTCTCCCCGGACCCGGCGTCCACTGTATCCGCTCTCCCCGGACCCGGCGTCCACTGTATCCGCTCTCCCCGGACCCGGCGTCCACTGTATCCGCTCTCCCCGGACCCGGCGTCCACTGTATCCGCTCTCCCCGGACCCCGCATTCACTGTATCCTCTCTCCCCGGACCCCGCATTCACTGTATCCGCTCTCCCCGGACCCCGCATTCACTGTATCCGCTCTCCCCGGACCCCGCATTCACTGTATCCGCTCTCCCCGGACCCCGCATTCACTGTATCCGCTCTCCCCGGACCCCGCATTCACTGTATCCGCTCTCCCCGGACCCCGCATTCACTGTATCCGCTCTCCCCGGACCCCGCATTCACTGTATCCGCTCTCCCCGGACCCCGCATTCACTGTATCCGCTCTCCCCGGACCCCGCATTCACTGTATCCGCTCTCCCCGGACCCCGCATTCACTGTATCCGCTCTTCCCGGACCCGGCATTCACTTTATCCGCTCTCCCCGGACCCGGCATTCACAATATCCGCTCTCCCCGGACCCGGCATTCACAATATCCGCTCTCCCCGGACCCGGCATTCACTATATCCGCTCTCCCCGGACCCGGCATTCACTAGATCCGCTCTCCCCGGACCCCGCATTCACTAGATCCGCTCTCCCCGGACCCCGCATTCACTAGATCCGCTCTCCCCGGACCCCGCATTCACTAGATCCGCTCTCCCCGGACCCCGCATTCACTAGATCCGCTCTCCCCGGACCCCGCATTCACTAGATCCGCTCTCCCCGGACCCCGCATTCACTAGATCCGCTCTCCCCGGACCCCGCATTCACTAGATCCGCTCTCCCCGGACCCCGCATTCACTAGATCCGCTCTCCCCGGACCCCGCATTCACTAGATCCGCTCTCCCCGGACCCCGCATTCACTAGATCCGCTCTCCCCGGACCCCGCATTCACTAGATCCGCTCTCCCCGGACCCCGCATTCACTAGATCCGCTCTCCCCGGACCCCGCATTCACTAGATCCGCTCTCCCCGGACCCCGCATTCACTAGATCCGCTCTCCTCGGACCCCGCATTCACTAGATCCGCTCTCCCCGGACCCTGCATGTGAACACCCAAGCAATCCAATTATAGTGTGGACCCAAAATAAAAAAAGGGTCCTGCACCTTTTTGGTGCGGATTCGATGCGATCGGAGCCATACAAAATATACGGCTCAAATCGCATTGCACACAAGTCACATGTGATTTGCGCAGGAAGGCGGTGCGGTTCCTGTGTGAATCACACTACATTTTATAGGCCCCGCCCCTTTTTTGTTTATTCTGTACTGGTAGATTTCACAGATCGGACAATATGCACCCGGCTCCAGCAGCGAGTAGCGGTCATCAGGACAGAGCGGTCAGCGGTAGTCGGTGGCGTGCATCTGGCTTACCTTGGAGCCGGAGACCAGGCGCCCCCCCAGGTGGTCGTAGCTCAGCGCCGTCACAGCCGCCTTGTGCCCGTTGAAGGTGATCCCGCTCTCTCCGCTCAGCAGACTGAACACCCGTATGGAGCCGTCCTCGTATCCCACAGCCAATGACAGCCCGTCGGGGGAGGGGCAGAGCTGTGTCACCTCCTGCTTCTGGCCTTGTAGAATGAGGACCTGTCATGGAACACAGCGGTCACGGATCTGTACGTGGCGTAAGGGGTGACAAGATGGTTCTGCACCAACCGAAAAAAAAAAAAAAAAAATACGGGGTGGTCTGGCCACACCCAGGAAATACAGCGATATTCTGGTGACAAGTGATTGGCTATCCTACAATTGTACGAATGCTATGCTGCGGCCAGAATCCAGAGGGCTCCTCACAGGGTGCCGATCCACAATGGGGCACTTCAGAGACTCAGCCCGGGTTCACACCAATGCATTGCGGGAGACACTGCGAATCCTGTGCGTTTCCCACAGCGCATTGCAATCGCAGCACATTCATGCGATCTGGCGCAGGTTTCGATAATTAATGACACCCCGAAACAGACAGCAAAATGCGATTGCCAGAAATTGAAAACACCCATGTGTTGCGATTCAGGTATGGATTTTGGGGGGGGAGGCGGGGGAGTCCTGCAACTTTTTGGTGCAGATGTGATGCAATTTGAGCCAAAGTGTGCGGCTGAAATCGCACCGCATAGACATCTGCATTTAATTCACACAGGAATGCGGTGCAATTCCTGCACGAATTACATATATATATAGAAATATAGTGAATACGGCCAAAATTGTAGCATTTCAAATATGTCCATAAATAATATATATCTATACACTGTATGATGAAATGCATTTTTTTATATATTACAAAACATATGAAAAATATTTTTAAAAATATATTTTATTTTAAATATATTCTTCAGATTTTTTTAACATATAAAAAAGTAATTTTAACATATTTGTAAATGCGTTCCAAAAATGTAGATTTGTATTTTTAAAGACATGCAGTATATTTGAATTGCATTTTTTTTAAAGATTGTTCATATATCATGTAATAAAAAAGCATTTCAACATGCAGTGTAGATATATATATATATATTTATTGACATATATTTGAAATGCTACAATGTTGGCCGTACTCAATATGTTTCAATAAAAAGAAAAAAAATTTATATATATATATATATATATATATATATATATATATATATATATATATATATATATATATATATATATATATATAGATACACACACATATACATACACACACACACAGTGGGGATGGAAAGTTTGGGCACCCCAGCTAAAAATTTGTATTAATGTGCATAAAGAAGCCAAGGAAAGATGGAAAAATCTCCAAAAGGCATCAAATTACAGATTAGACATTCTTATAATATGTCAACAAAAGTTAGATTTTATTTCCATCATTTACACTTTCAAAATAACAGAAAACAAAAAAATGGCGTCTGCAAAAGTTTGGGCCCCCTGCAGAATTTATAGCATGCACTGCCCCCTTTGCCAAGCTGAGACCTGCCAGTGTCACGGATTGTTCTCAATCATCGTCTGGGAAGACCAGGTGATGTCAATCTCAAAGGTTTTAAATGCCCCGACTCATCTGACCTTGCCCCAACAATCAGCACCATGGGTTCTTCTAAGCAGTTGTCTAGAAAACTGAAACTGAAAATAGTTGACGCTCACAAAGCTGGAGAAGGCTATAAGAAGATAGCAAAGCGTTTTCAGATGTCAATATCCTCTGTTCGGAATGTCATTAAGAAATGGCAGTCATCAGGAACAGTGGAAGTTAAAGCAAGATCTGGAAGACCAAGAAAAATATCAGACAGAACAGCTCGCAGGATTGTGAGAAAAACAATTCAAAGCCCACGTTTGACGGCACGATCCCTCCAGAAAGATCTGGCAGACACTGGAGTTGTGGTCACTATTCCACTATAAAGAGATACTTGTACAAATATGGTCTTCATGGAAGAGTCATCAGAAGAAAACCTCTTCTACATCCTCACCACAAAAATCATCGTTTGAACTTTGCAAATGAATATATAGACAAGCCTGATGCATTTTGGAAACAAGTTCTGTGGACCGATGAGGTTAAAATTGAAGTTTTTGGCCGGAATGAGCAAAGGTACGTTTGGAGAAGAAGGGGCACAGAATTTAATGAAAAGAACCTCTGTCCAACTGTGAAGCATGGGGTTGGATCAATCATGCTTTGGGGTTGTGTTGCAGCCAGTGGCACAGGGAACATCTCCCGAGTAGAAGGAAAAATGGATTCAATAAAATTTCAGCAAATTTTGGATGGTAACTTGATGCCATCTGTGAAAAAGCTGAAGTTAAAGAGAGGATGGCTTCTACAAATGGATAATGATCCTAAACACACCTCGAAATCCACGGGGGATTACATCAAGAGGCGTAAACTGAAGGTTTTGCCATGGCCTTCACAATCTCCTGACCTCAACATCATTGAAAATCTATGGATAGACCTTAAAAGAGCCGTGCGTGACAGACAGCCCAGAAATCTCAAAGAACTGGAAGACTTTTGTAAGGAAGAATGGGCAAAGATACCTCAAACAAGAACTGAAAGACTCTTGGCTGGCTACAAAAAGCGTTTACAAGCTGTGATACTTGGCAAAGGGGGCAGTACAAGATATTAACTCTGCAGGGGGCCCAAACTTTTGCAGACGCCATTTTTTTGTTTTCTGTTATTTTGAAAGTGTAAATGATGGAAATAAAATCTAACTTTTGTTGACATATTATAAGAATGTCTAATCTGTAATTTGATGCCTTTTGGAGATTTTTCCATCTTTCCTTGGCTTCTTTAACACATTAATACACATTTTTAGCTGGGGTGCCCAAACTTTCCATCCCCACTGTATACACACACACACACATTTATTGAAATATATTGAATACGGCCAAAATTGTAGCATTTCAAATATATTTTTCTTCCATGTGGGCATTCACACTTGTGCGACTTGCCATGCGACTTTGGGGGGGGGGGGGGGCAAATTCGCATGACAAGTCGCACCCCATGTTTGCCTAGGAGTACCATTCAGATCTGTGCAACTTCAAGTGGCAGCGACTTAAGTATTTCCTCACTGCCTTGGTTCATGCGACTTGAGGGCCATAGACTTCAATGTTGCATGAAAGTCGCACGTGACTGATACACGAGATTTGTGTGCGACTTTCTGCGGCACAATCATCCTCGGTCAAAGCCAAAGTCGCATCAAGTCGCACTGCAGAGACGACTGACCTTCTCTCCTTTCCGGGTGTCCCAGATGAAGACGTGTTCGCAGGCGCCGACCGCCACGTAGCGCCCCTTCTCACCGCGCAGGGTGACGAAGCAGACGTTGGCCTTCAGACTGGCGATCACCCCGAAGACGGCAGAGGCGGCGTACCGGAGATACTGCTTGGTGAGGCCCATGGTGCTGAGAAGAGAGGAGAGGTCATACAGGAAACCCAATCTATACAATTTAAAAGGGGGGGGGATGGGGATCAGGAGTGATATAGGGGCATGGGGGAAATGGGGGTAATCAGGAGTGATATAGGGGACATGGGGGGGGGTATGGGGGTGATCAGGAGTGATATAGGGGACATGGGGGAAGGGGGGGGGTATGGGGGTGATCAGGACTGATATAGGGGACATGGGGGAAATGGGGGTGATCAGGAGTGATATAGGGGACATGGGGGGGGTATGGGGGTGATCAGGAGTGATATAGGGGACATGGGGGAAGGGGGGGTATGGGGGTGATCAGGACTGATATAGGGGACATGGGGTGTTCAGGAGTGATATAGGGGACATGGGGGAAGGGGGGTATGGGGGTAATCAGGAGTGATATAGGGAACATGGGGGAAGGGAAGGTATGGGAATGAGGGTGATCAGGAGTGATATAGGGGACATGGGGGGTATAGGAATGGGGGAGATCAGGAGTGATATAGGGGACAAGGGGGGTATAGGAATGGGGGTGATCAGGAGTGATATAGGGGACATGGGGGAAGGGGGGTATAGGAATGGGGGTGATCAGGAGTGATATAGGGGACATGGGGGAAGGGAGGGTATGGGAATGGGGGTGATCAGGATTGGTATAGGGGACATGGGGGAAGGGGGGTATAGGAATGGGGGTGATCAGGAGTGATATAGGGGACATAGGGAAAGGGGGGAGTATGGGAATGGGGGTGTTCAGGAGTGATATAGGGGACATGGGGGGGGTATGGGGGTGATCAGGAGTGATATAGGGGACATGGGGGAAGGGGTGGTGTTCAGGAGTGATATAGGGGACATGGGGGAAGGGGGTGATCAGGAGTGATATAGGGGACATGGGGGAAGGGAAGGTATGGGAGGTGATCAGGAGTGATATAGGGTACATGGGGGAAGGGGGGGTATGGGGGTGATCAGGAGTGAATAGGGGACATGGGGGAGGTATAGGAATGGGGGTGATCAGGAGTCATAGGGGACATGGAGGAAGGGGGGGTTATAGGAATGGGGGTGATCAGAAGTGATATAGGGGACATGGGGAAAGGGGTGTATGGGGGTGATCAGGAGTGATATAGGGGACATGGGGGAAGGGGGGGTTTGGGGGTAATCAGGAGTGACATAGGGGACATGGGGGAAGGGGGGTGATCAGGAGTGATATAGGGGACATGGTGGAAGGGGGGGGGGGGGGGTAGGGGGGTGATCAGGCCTGATATAGGGGACATGGGGGAAGGGGGGTATGGGGGTGATCAGGAGTGATATAGGGGACATGGGGGAGATATGGGGGTGATCAGGAGTGATATAGGGGACACGGGGGAAGGGGGGGTATGGGGGTGATCAGGAGTGATATAGGGGACATGGAGGAAGGGGGGAGTATGGGAATGGGGGTGATCAGGAGTGATATAGGGGACATGGGGGGGTATAGGAATGGGGGTGATCAGGAGTGATATAGGGGACATGGGGAAAGGGGTGGTATGGGGGTGATCAGGAGTGATATAGGGGACATGGGGGAAGGGGGGGGTTTGGGGGTAATCAGGAGTGACATAGGGGACATGGGGGAAGGGGGGTGATCATGAGTGATATAGGGGACATGGGGGAAGGGGGGGGTAGGGGGGTGATCAGGCCTGATATAGGGGACATGGGGGTATGGGGGTGATCAGGAGTGATATAGGGGACATGGGGGAGATATGGGGGTGATCAGGAGTGATATAGGGGACACGGGGGAAGGGGGGGTATGGGGGTGATCAGGAGTGATATAGGGGACATGGAGGAAGGGGGAGTATGGGAATGGGGGTGATCAGGAGTGATATAGGGGACATGGGGGAAGGGGGGGTATGGCGGTGATCAGGAGTGACATAGGGGACATGGGGGAAGGGGGGGTATGGGGGTGATCAGGAGTGATATAGGGGACATGGGGGGTATAGGAATGGGGGTGATCAGGAGTGATATAGGGGACATGGGGGAAGGGGGGTGTTCAGGCGTGATATAGGGGACATGGGGGAAGGGGGGTATGGGGGTGATATAGGGGACATGGGGAAAGGGGGGGTATAGGAATGGGGGTGATCAGGAGTGATATAGGGAACATGGGGAAGGGGGTATGGGGGTGATCAGGAGTGATATAGGGGACATGGGGGAAGGGGGGTATAGGAATGGGGGTGATCAGGAGTGATATAGGGGACATGGGGGAAGGGGGTATGGGGGTGATCAGGAGTGATATAGGGGACACAGGGGAAGGGGGGTTATAGGAATGGGGGTGATCAGGAGTTATATAGGGGACATGGGGGAAGGGGGGTAGGGGGGTGATCAGGAGTGATATAGGGACATGGTGAAAGGGGGGTAGGGGGGTGATCAGGAGTGATATAGGGGACATGGGGGTGATCAGGAGTGATATAGGGGACATGGGGGAAGGGGGTATGGGGGGTGTTCAGGAGTGATATAGGGGACATGGGGGGAAAGGGGGAGATATGGGGGTGATCAGGAGTGATATAGGGGACACGGGGGAAGGGGGGGGTAATCAGGAGTGATATAGGGGACATGGGGAAGGGGGGTATGGGGGTGATCAGGAGTGATATAGGGGACATGGGGGAAGGGGAGTATAGGAATGGGGGTGATCAGGAGTGATATAGGGGACATGGGGGAAGGGGGGGTATGGAGGTGATCAGGAGTGATATAGGGGACATGGAGGAGTATGTAGGTCATCAGGAGTGATATAGGGGACATGGGGGAAGGGGGGGGTATAGGAATGGGGGTGATCAGGAGTGATATAGGGGACAAGGGGGGTTATGGGGGTGATCAGGAGTGATATAGGGGACATGGGGGGAAGGGGGGGTATGGAGGTGATCAGGAGTGATATAGGGGACATGGAGGAGTATGTAGGTCATCAGGAGTGATATAGGGGACATGGGGGAAGGGGGGTATAGGAATGGGGGTGATCAGGAGTGATATAGGGGACAAGGGGGGTTATGGGGGTGATCAGGAGTGATATAGGGGACATGGGGGGGTATAGGAATGGGGGTGATCAGGAGTGATATAGGGGACATGGGGGAAGGGGTGGTGTTCAGGAGTGATATAGGGGACATGGGGGAAGGGGGTGATCAGGAGTGATATAGGGGACATGGGGGAAGGGAAGGTATGGGAGGTGATCAGGAGTGATATAGGGTACATGGGGGAAGGGGGGGTATGGGGGTGATCAGGAGTGAATAGGGGACATGGGGGAGGTATAGGAATGGGGGTGATCAGGAGTCATAGGGGACATGGAGGAAGGGGGGGTTATAGGAATGGGGGTGATCAGAAGTGATATAGGGGACATGGGGGAAAGGGGTGGTATGGGGGTGATCAGGAGTGATATAGGGGACATGGGGGAAGGGGGGGTTTGGGGTAATCAGGAGTGACATAGGGGACATGGGGGAAGGGGGGTGATCAGGAGTGATATAGGGGACATGGGGGAGGGGGGGGGTAGGGGGGTGATCAGCCTGATATAGGGGACATGGGGGAAGGGGGGTATGGGGGTGATCAGGAGTGATATAGGGGACATGGGGGAGATATGGGGGTGATCAGGAGTGATATAGGGGACACGGGGGAAGGGGGGGTATGGGGGTGATCAGGAGTGATATAGGGGACATGGAGGAAGGGGGGAGTATGGGAATGGGGGTGATCAGGAGTGATATAGGGGACATGGGGGAAGGGGGGGTATGGCGGTGATCAGGAGTGACATAGGGGACATGGGGGAAGGGGGGGTATGGGGGTGATCAGGAGTGATATAGGGGACATGGGGAAAGGGGTGGTATGGGGGTGATCAGGAGTGATATAGGGGACATGGGGGAAGGGGGGGGGTTTGGGGGTAATCAGGAGTGACATAGGGGACATGGGGGAAGGGGGGTGATCAGGAGTGATATAGGGGACATGGGGGAAGGGGGGGGGGTAGGGGGGTGATCAGGCCTGATATAGGGGACATGGGGGTATGGGGGTGATCAGGAGTGATATAGGGGACATGGGGGAGATATGGGGGTGATCAGGAGTGATATAGGGGACACGGGGGAAGGGGGGGTATGGGGGTGATCAGGAGTGATATAGGGGACATGGAGGAAGGGGGGAGTATGGGAATGGGGGTGATCAGGAGTGATATAGGGGACATGGGGGAAGGGGGGGTATGGCGGTGATCAGGAGTGACATAGGGGACATGGGGGAAGGGGGGTATGGGGGTGATCAGGAGTGATATAGGGGACATGGGGGGTATAGGAATGGGGGTGATCAGGAGTGATATAGGGGACATGGGGGAAGGGGGGTGTTCAGGCGTGATATAGGGGACATGGGGGAAGGGGGGTATGGGGGTGATATAGGGGACATGGGGAAAGGGGGGGTATAGGAATGGGGGTGATCAGGAGTGATATAGGGAACATGGGGAAGGGGGGTATGGGGGTGATCAGGAGTGATATAGGGGACATGGGGAAGGGGGTATAGGAATGGGGGTGATCAGGAGTGATATAGGGGACATGGGGGAAGGGGGTGATCAGGAGTGATATAGGGGACACAGGGGAAGGGGGGTTATAGGAATGGGGGTGATCAGGAGTTATATAGGGGACATGGGGGAAGGGGGGTAGGGGGGTGATCAGGAGTGATATAGGGGACATGGTGAAAGGGGGGTAGGGGGGGTGATCAGGAGTGATATAGGGGACATGGGGGTGATCAGGAGTGATATAGGGGACATGGGGGAAGGGGGTATGGGGGTGTTCAGGAGTGATATAGGGGACATGGGGGAAAGGGGGGAGATATGGGGGTGATCAGGAGTGATATAGGGGACACGGGGGAAGGGGGGGGGTAATCAGGAGTGATATAGGGGACATGGGGGAAGGGGGGTATGGGGGTGATCAGGAGTGATATAGGGGACATGGGGGAAGGGGAGTATAGGAATGGGGGTGATCAGGAGTGATATAGGGGACATGGGGGAAGGGGGGTATGGAGGTGATCAGGAGTGATATAGGGGACATGGAGGAGTATGTAGGTCATCAGGAGTGATATAGGGGACATGGGGGAAGGGGGGGTATAGGAATGGGGGTGATCAGGAGTGATATAGGGGACAAGGGGGGTTATGGGGGTGATCAGGAGTGATATAGGGGACATGGGGGAAGGGGGGTATGGAGGTGATCAGGAGTGATATAGGGGACATGGGGGAAGGGGAGTATAGGAATGGGGGTGATCAGGAGTGATATAGGGGACATGGGGGAAGGGGGGGTATGGAGGTGATCAGGAGTGATATAGGGGACATGGAGGAGTATGTAGGTCATCAGGAGTGATATAGGGGACATGGGGGAAGGGGGGTATAGGAATGGGGGTGATCAGGAGTGATATAGGGGACAAGGGGGGTTATGGGGGTGATCAGGAGTGATATAGGGGACATGGGGGGTATAGGAATGAGGGTGATCAGGAGTGATATAGGGGACATGGGGGAGGGGGGTATGGGGGTGATCAGGAGTGATATAGGGGACATGGGGGAGGGGGGTATGGGGGTGATCAGGAGTGATATAGGGGACATGGGGGAGGGGGGTATGGGGGTGATCAGGAGTGATATAGGGGACATGGGGGGTATAGGAATGGGGGTGATCAGGAGTGATATAGGGGACATGGGGGGGTATAGGAATGGGGGTGATCAGGAGTGATATAGGGGACATGGGGGAAGGGGGTATGGGGGTGATCAGGAGTGATATAGGGGACATGGGGGAAGGGGGGTATGGGGGTGATCAGGAGTGATATAGGGGACATGGGGGAAGGGGGGGTATAGGAATGGGGGTGATCAGGAGTGATATAAAGAACTTGGAGGAAGGGGGGGGGTATGGGAATGGAGGTGATCAGAGACAATATAGGGGACATGAGGAGTATTATATGGGGGAGGGGGGTATTACATGGAGGGGTGAGTGGGTTTTATTGTAGATTGCAGGTATAGTCCCCAAATTGCCAGTAAAAAGCCTTTACCCCCCCCCCCCCATATATTATCAGTCATTATATAATGGGGGGTGAGATATTAGATGAAGAGAAGGTGATATTATTGGGATTAGGAACCTTAGATGGGGGGGGTAATATTTGGGTTTACGGGGTATCATATGGGGTGGGGATTGAGGGGTTTGACACGGGGGATCAGGGGGAGTTACTGAAGATGAGGAGTATTACACGGGGTGTTAGTGGGGGAGGATGAGGGATACTATGCTGGAAAGAGGAATTATTGGGCGTAAGGGGGATTATATGGGGGGGGGTATTATTCAGGGGGTATGGGGGTGTTATTAGGAAGACGAGGGGAGAGTATACTGGAAAGGCGGACAAGGAGAAATTTCTATACTGTACTGAGGATAAGGGGTATTATATGAGAGGAAATTGAGGGGGGGGGGGTGTTATTGGAGGGATAATATATAGGAAAGGGGGATATTATTGGGCACAAGTAGTCTGATATTTGGGAGATACGATTGAGGATAAGTGGTATTACATGAGGGGCAAAAGGGTGTTACTGGGAGATTAGGGGGAGGGGGGAATTGTGTGAATATGGGCATTATATGGGGGGGGACAGGAGTGGTATTGGGCATTATATGGGGGGGACAGGAGTGGTATTGGGTATTATATGGGGGGACAGGAGTGGTATTGGGCATTATATGGGGGGGACAGGAGTGGTATTGGGCATTATATGGGGGGGACAGGAGTGGTATTGGGCATTATATGGGGGGGACAGGAGTGGTATTGGGCATTATATGGGGGGGGACAGGAGTGGTATTGGGCATTATATGGGGGGGGGGACAGGAGTGGTATTGGGCATTATATGGGGGGGGGACAGGAGTGGTATTGGGCATTATGTGGGGGGGACAGGAGTGGTATTGAGCATTATGTGGGGGGGGGACAGGAGTGGTATTGGGCATTATGTGGGGGGGACAGGAGTGGTATTGAGCATTATGTGGGGGGGGGGACAGGAGTGGTATTGGGCATTATATTGGGGGGACAAGAGTGGTATTGGGCATTATACGGGGGGGGCAGGAGTGGTATTGGGCATTATACGGGGGGGGACAGGAGTGGTATTGGGCATTATATGGGGGGGACAGGAGTGGTATTGGGCATTATATGGGGGGGACAGGAGTGGTATTGGGCATTATATGGGGGGGACAGGAGTGGTATTGGGCATTATATGGGGGGGACAGGAGTGGTATTGGGCATTATATGGGGGGGACAGGAGTGGTATTGGGCATTATATGGGGGGGGGGACAGGAGTGGTATTGGGCATTATATGTGGGGGACAGGAGTGGTATTGGGCATTATATGGGGGGGGCAGGAGTGGTATTGGGCATTATATGGGGGGGACAGGAGTGGTATTGGGCATTATGTAGGGGGACAGGAGTGGTATTGGGCATTATATGGGGGGGGGGGACAGGAGTGGTATTGGGCATTATATGGGGGGGGGGGGACAGGAATGGTATTGGGCATTATATGTGGAGGACAGGAGTGGTATTGGGCATTATATGGGGGGGGGGGGGACAGGAGTGGTATTGAGCATTATATGGGGGGACATGAGTGGTATTGGGCATTATATGGGGGGGGGGACGACAGGAGTAGTATTGAGCATTATATGGGGGGGGGACATGAGTGGTATTGGGCATTATATGGGGGGGGGGACAGGAGTGGTATTGGGCATTATATGGGGGGGGGGACAGGAGTGGTATTGAGCATTATATGGGGGGACATGAGTGGTATTGGGCATTATATGGGGGGGGGGACAGGAGTAGTATTGAGCATTATATGGGGGGGGGGACATGAGTGGTATTGGGCATTATATGGGGGGGGGGGGGACAGGACAGGAGTGGTATTGGGCATTAAATGGGGGGGACATGAGTGGCATTGGGCATTATACGGGGGGGGGGGGGGACAGGAGTAGTATTGGGCATTATACGGGGGGGACAGGAGTGGTATTGAGCATTATACGGGGGGGGGGGGGACAGGAGTGGTATTGGGCATTATACGGGGGGGGGGGACAGGAGTGGTATTGGGCATTATACGGGGGGGGGGACAGGAGTGGTATTGGGCATTATACGGGGGGGGGGGACAGGGGTGGTATTGGGCATTATATGGGGGGGGGACATGAGTGGTATTGGGCATTATATGGGGGGGGGGGGGGGACAGGAGTGGTATTGGGCATTAAATGGGGGGGACATGAGTGGCATTGGGCATTATACGGGGGGGGGGGGACAGGAGTAGTATTGGGCATTATACGGGGGGGACAGGAGTGGTATTGAGCATTATACGGGGGGGGGGGACAGGAGTGGTATTGGGCATTATACGGGGGGGGGGGACAGGAGTGGTATTGGGCATTATACGGGGGGGGGGACAGGAGTGGTATTGGGCATTATACGGGGGGGGGGGGACAGGGGTGGTATTGGGCATTATATGGGGGGGGGACATGAGTGGTATTGGGCATTATATGGGGGGGGGGGGGACAGGAGTGGTATTGGGCATTAAATGGGGGGGACATGAGTGGCATTGGGCATTATACGGGGGGGGGGGGGGGGACAGGAGTAGTATTGGGCATTATACGGGGGGGACAGGAGTGGTATTGAGCATTATACGGGGGGGGGGGGGGGGGGGGACGACAGGAGTGGTATTGGGCATTATACGGGGGGGGACAGGAGTGGTATTGGGCATTATACGGGGGGGGACAGGAGTGGTATTGGGCATTATATAGGGGGGACAGGAGTGGTATTGGGCATTATATGGGGGGGGGGACAGGAGTGGTATTGGGCATTATATAGGTGGCCGAGGGGGTAATATTGGGGGGACATTCTATGTCTGGTATAGAGGAAGGATGAGAGGATGGGGGGGTGTATTATAGAGGATGGGGGGGTGTATTATAGAGGATGGGGGGGTGTATTATAGAGGATGGGGGGAGTGTATTATAGAGGATGGGGGGAGTGTATTATAGAGGATGGGGGGGTGTATTATAGGGGATGGGGGGGTGTATTATAGAGGATGGGGGGGTGTATTATAGAGGATGGGGGGGTGTATTATAGAGGATGGGGGGGGTGTATTATAGGGGATGGGGGGGTGTATTATAGAGGATGGGGGGGTGTATTATAGAGGATGGGGGGGTGTATTATAGAGGATGGGGGACTCTGTGATGATGCCAGTTCTTAATGGCTCTGGAAATGCGCTCAGCAGACGCAGGATTTAGCGCGCCGCAACACGTAAAAGCTGGACATCCGGCAATGTGCGCGGTGTATGGGGGGGCCGCGGGGGCAGAAGGTTCCTTGTGCAAAACCGCACATTTGCGTCCCACTAAATGTGTGAATGAGGTCGGGGGGGGGGGGGGGGATAATTCTGGGGACAATGTGGGGGGAGGGGGGATGATGGGGGAGGAGGAATATGAGGTGATGTGGGAGGAGGTGGGATATGGGAGAAGGAGGGGTATTGGGGGGTGATGTGGGGAGGAGGAAGGGTATTGGGGGGTGATGTGGGGGGGTATTAGGGGGTGATGTGGGGGGGAGGGGTATTAGAGGGTGATGTGGGGGGGAGGAGGGGTATTAGGGGGTGATGTGGGGGGGAGGAGGGGTATTAGGGGGTGATGTGGGGGGGAGGAGGGGTATTAGGGGGTGATGTGGGGGAGGAGGGGTATTAGGGGGTGATGTGGGGGGGAGGAGGGGTATTAGGGGGTGATGTGGGGGGGAGGAGGGGTATTAGGGGGTGATGTGGGGGGGTATTAGGGGGTGATGTGGGGGAGGAGGGGTATTAGGGGGTGATGTGGGGGAGGAGGGGTATTAGGGGGTGATGTGGGGGGGAGGAGGGGTATTAGGGGGTGATGTGGGGGGGAGGAGGGGTATTAGGGGGTGATGTGGGGGGGTATTAGGGGGTGATGTGGGGGAGGAGGGGTATTAGGGGGTGATGTGGGGGAGGAAGGGTATTGGGGGGTGATGTGGGGGGGAGGAGGGGTATTAGGGGGTGATGTGGGGGGGAGGAGGGGTATTAGGGGGTGATGTGGGGGGGAGGAGGGGTATTAGGGGGTGATGTGGGGGAGGAGGGGTAATAGGGGTTGATGTGGGGGGAGGAAGGGTATTAGGGGGTGATGTGGGGGGGAGGAGGGGTATTAGGGGGTGATGTGGGGGGGAGGAGGGGTATTAGGGGGTGATGTGGGGGGGAGGAGGGGTATTAGGGGGTGATGTGGGGGAGGAGGGGTATTAGGGGGTGATGTGGGGGAGGAGGGGTATTAGGGGGTGATGTGGGGGAGGAGGGGTATTAGGGGGTGATGTGGGGGAGGAGGGGTATTAGGGGGTGATGTGGGGGAGGAGGGGTATTAGGGGGTGATGTGGGGGGAGGAGGGGTATTAGGGGGTGATGTGGGGGTGGAGGGGTATTAGGGGGTGATGTGGGGGTGGAGGGGTATTAGGGGGTGATGTGGGGGGGAGGAGGGGTATTAGGGGGTGATGTGGGGGGGAGGAGGGGTATTAGGGGGTGATGTGGGGGGGAGGAGGGGTATTAGGGGGTGATGTGGGGGGGAGGAGGGGTATTAGGGGGTGATGTGGGGGGAGGAGGGGTATTAGGGGGTGATGTGGGGGGGAGGAGGGGTATTAGGGGGTGATGTGGGGGGGAGGAGGGGTATTAGGGGGTGATGTGGGGGGGAGGAGGGGTATTAGGGGGTGATGTGGGGGTGGAGGGGTATTAGGGGGTGATGTGGGGGGGAGGAGGGGTATTAGGGGGTGATGTGGGGGGGAGGAGGGGTATTAGGGGGTGATGTGGGGGGGAGGAGGGGTATTAGGGGGTGATGTGGGGGGGGAGGAGGGGTATTAGGGGGTGATGTGGGGGGGAGGAGGGGTATTAGGGGGTGATGTGGGGGAGGAGGGGTATTAGGGGGTACTCCAGGTAGAGAGGTCAGAGGGGGGCAGTGGTGGATACACAGAGTCATCCTGGGGGGGGGTGAGTATTCCCGGACACGTCTCCGGGGGACAGAGACCCCTACGGCAGACATTCTGAGGACCGATCCGGATGTGCCCCGCTCTGTCGGCGGAGATGGGAAGTTCTCTTAGTTCCGGTGTTCATCTCCCGGTACTCACCCTCAGCTCTCCGGTAGACACGTGCTCTTTGGGCGGAGCTCAGTGGACAGGTCGCGCAAGCGCTCTCCACCGTGCTCGTGCGAAGACCCCGCCCCGAACCTCGATTAGACCACTCCCACCCCTCCAGTGTCCCGCCCACTCAACACAGGAGACTTCCGGGCAGCGGTCACCTGATTCAAACCAACAGAGAGAGCTGGGGGGCGATGAGGAGGAGAACGGAGGTGAGGAGGCCGGGAGGGGGGACAATTATACACCGACACCCCCATACTGCATACACCCCTCCCCTTCTGCTGTATACTGATCCCCCAATATATACACCCCTCCCCCACTGCTATATACTGACCCCCAATATATATATACCCCTCCCCCACTGCTATATACTGACCACCCCAATATATATATACCCCTCCCCCACTGCTATATACTGACCCCCCAATATATACACTCCTCCCCTACTGCTATATACTGACCCCCCAATATATATATACCCCTCCCCCACTGCTATATACTGACCCCCAATATATATATATACCCCTCCCCCACTGCTATATACTGACCCCCAATATATATACACCCCTCCCCCATTGCTATATACTGACCCCCAATATATATATATACCCCTCCCCCATTGCTATATACTGACCCTCAATATATACACCCCTCCCCTACTGCTATATACTGACCCCCAATATATATATATACCCCTCCCCCATTGCTATATACTGACCCCCCAATATATACACTCCTCCCCTACTGCTATATACTGACCCCCCAATATATACACTCCTCCCCTACTGCTATATACTGACCCCCCAATATAAACATCCCTCCCCCACTGCTATATACTGACCCCCAATATATACACCCCTCCCCTACTGCTATATACTGACCCCCCAATATATACACTCCTCCCCTACTGCTATATACTGACCCCCAATATATATATACCCCTCCCCCACTGCTGCTCAATTGGGGGAAGCCCATTGTTCGTAGGTGAGAGGGGAGGCTGCTGGTACAAGTACCGGGGGAGGGGAAGGTGCTGCAGAGACACTTGTGACAGCAGGTGACAATGGAGAGCTAGGGGGAGGGGTGACCGGGTCACATTTCCTGAATGACCGGCCCCACACCCAGAAGTGAGCCCCCCCTCCCCCTCACATTTGTGTCAATATTTGATTCTCTCTTTCCATGTGACAACACTGAAGAAATGACACTTTGCTACAATGTGACGTAGTCAGTGTACAGTTTGTATAACATGGAAATTTGCTGCCCCCTCAAAATAACTCAACACACCGCCATTAATGTCTAAACATCCGGCAACAGAAGTGAGTCCACCCCTAAGTGACAAGGTCCAAATTGGGCCCAAAGTGTCAATATTTGGTGTGGCCGCCATTATTTTCCAGCACTGCCTTAACCCTCTTTGGCATGGAGGTCACCAGAGCTTCACAGGTTGCCACTGGAGTCCTCTTCCACTCCTCCATGACGTCATCACGGAGCTGGTGGATGTTAGAGACCCTGCGCTCCTCCACCTTCTGTTTGAGGATGCCCCACAGATGGTCAATGGGGTTTATGTTCCACTTTTGAGTGCAACTCTGGCTTAACCCATCAGCAGGACCGGTATCTGCTCCTTTGTGCAAGGAGGTGCAGGAGGAGCCCTGCCAGAGCCCTACAAAATGACCTCCAGCAGGCCACTGGTGTGAATGTCTCTGACCAATCAGAAACAGACTTCATGAGGGTGGCCTGAGGGCCCGACGTCCTCTAGTGGGCCCTGTGCTCACTGCCCGGCACCTGGCGCAGGGGGTCCTGGGTTCCTCCTGGCGCAGGAGGTCCTGGGTTCCTCCTGGTGCAGGGGGTCCTGGGTTCCTCCTGGCGCAGGGGGTCCTGGGTTCCTCCTGGCGCAGGGGGTCCTGGGTTCCTCCTGGCGCAGGGGGTCCTGGGTTCCTCCTGGCGCAGGGGGTCCTGGGTTCCTCCTGGCGCAGGGGGTCCTGGGTTCCTCCTGGCGCAGGGGGTCCTGGGTTCCTCCTGGCGCAGGGGGTCCTGGGTTCCTCCTGGCGCGGTGGGTCCTGGGTTCATGTGACCACCTGGAACTAAGTGATGAAACCCGGAAGACCTATGTTGGAGATACAGGAGGCAGTGATCGGGGTGCCTGTTCCTTGCATTAGTCATCCTTCTGGTGACGGGTGTCTGGAGGTTGATGGTCACCAGGAACGTGATGTGTGACTCTGGAGTTCCTGTTTTTAATTCGATAGAAATACAACCACGTGTGTGGGCTCTCCATCTCTATATGGATTGTGTTATAAAAGCCGATTCCAGACAAAACTTCAACAATTTCTTCGCCTTCCAGAAAGGTGCAGAACATTCGCTGTTCAATGTTTTTCTTCCAGCTGACATTCCCCAATTCCTGCTATCAGTACAACATAGCCAGAGATAAGCAAAGTTCTATCTATCCTTCTGGTAGTCCCTAATCAGAGTTCCTGCAGAGGTGGGGTGGGGGGGGTCCTTCAGTGTTTTCTGCCACAGATAAGTTACTGTTGCTAGCTATCTGTTAGAGGGGGATTTTCTGCTGACCACCAATGTAAGGGACATTCTTCCCCCTGACCACCAATGTAAGGGACATTCTTCCCACTGATCACCAATGTAAGGGACATTCTTCCCACTGACCCCCAATGTAAGGGACATTCTTCCCACTGACCCCCAATGTAAAGGATATTCTTCCCACTGACCCCCAATGTAAGGGACATTCTTCCCACCGACCCCCAATGTAAGGGACATTCTTCCCACTGACCACCAATGTAAGGGACATTCTTCCCACTGACCACCAATGTAAGGGACATTCTTCCCACTGACCCCCAATGTAAGGGACATTCTTCCCACTGACCCCCAATGTAAGGGACATTCTTCCCACTGACCCCCAATGTAAGGGACATTCTTCCCACTGACCCCCAATGTAAGGGACATTCTTCCCACTGACCACCAATGTAAGGGACATTCTTCCCACTGACCACCAATGTAAGGGACATTCTTCCCACTGACCACCAATGTAAGGGACATTCTTCCCACTGACCCCCCAATGTAAGGGACATTCTTCCCACTGACCACCAATGTAAGGGACATTCTTCCCACTGATCCCCAATGTAAGGGACATTCTTCCCACTGACCCCCAATGTAAGGGACATTCTTCCCACTGACCCCCAATGTAAGGGACATTCTTCCCACTGACCCCCAATGTAAGGGACATTCTTCCCACTGACCCCCAATGTAAGGGACATTCTTCCCACTGACCCCCAATGTAAGGGACATTCTTCCCACTGACCACCAATGTAAGGGACATTCTTCCCACTGACCCCCCAATGTAAGGAACATTCTTCCCACTGACCCCCAATGTAAGGGACATTCTTCCCACTGACCACCAATGTAAGGGACATTCTTCCCACTGACCACCAATGTAAGGGACATTCTTCCCACTGACCCCCAATGTAAGGGACATTCTTCCCACTGACCCCCAATGTAAGGGACATTCTTCCCACTGACCCCCAATGTAAGGGACATTCTTCCCACTGACCCCCAATGTAAGGGACATTCTTCCCACTGACCCCCAATGTAAGGGACATTCTTCCCACTGACCCCCAATGTAAGGGACATTCTTCCCACTGACCCCCAATGTAAGGGACATTCTTCCCACTGATCACCAATGTAAGGGACATTCTTCCCACTGACCCCCAATGTAAGGGACATTCTTCCCACTGATCACCAATGTAAGGGACATTCTTCCCACTGACCCCCAATGTAAGGGACATTCTTCCCACTGATCACCAATGTAAGGGACATTCTTCCCACTGACCCCCAATGTAAGGGACGTTCTTCCCACTGACCCCCAATGTAAGGGACGTTCTTCCCACTGACCCCCAATGTAAGGGACGTTCTTCCCACTGACCCCCAATGTAAGGGACATTCTTCCCACTGACCACTGACCCCCAATGTAAGGGACATTCTTCCCACTGATCACCAATGTAAGGGACATTCTTCCCACTGATCACCAATGTAAGGGACATTCTTCCCACTGACCCCCAATGTAAGGGACATTCTTCCCACTGACCCCCAATGTAAGGGACATTCTTCCCACTGACCCCCAATGTAAGGGACATTCTTCCCACTGACCACCAATGTAAGGGACATTCTTCCCACTGACCCCCCAATGTAAGGGACATTCTTCCCACTGACCCCCAATGTAAGGGACATTCTTCCCACTGACCCCCAATGTAAGGGACATTCTTCCCACTGACCCCCAATGTAAAGGATATTCTTCCCACTGACCCCCAATGTAAGGGACATTCTTCCCACTGACCCCCAATGTAAGGGACATTCTTCCCACTGACCCCCAATGTAAGGGACATTCTTCCCACTGACCCCCAATGTAAGGGACATTCTTCCCACTGACCCCCAATGTAAGGGACATTCTTCCCACTGACCCCCAATGTAAGGGACATTCTTCCCACTGACCCCCAATGTAAGGGACATTCTTCCCACTGACCCCCAGTGTAAGGGACATTCTTCCCGCTGACCACCAATGTAAGGGACATTCTTCCCACTGACCCCACCAATGTAAGGGACATTCTTCCCACTGACCCCCAATGTAAGGGACATTCTTCCCACTGACCCCCCAATGTAAGGGACATTCTTCCCACTGACCCCCCAATGTAAGGGACATTCTTCCCACTGACCCCCAATGTAAGGGACATTCTTCCCACTGACCCCCAATGTAAGGGACATTCTTCCCACTGACCCCCCAATGTAAGGGACGTTCTTCCCACTGACCCCCAATGTAAGGGACGTTCTTCCCACTGACCCCCAATGTAAGGGACATTCTTCCCACTGACCCCCAATGTAAAGGACATTCTTCCCACTGACCCCCAATGTAAGGGACATTCTTCCCACTGACCCCCCAATGTAAGGGACGTTCTTCCCACTGACCCCCAATGTAAGGGACATTCTTCCCACTGACCACCAATGTAAGGGACATTCTTCCCACTGACCCCCAATGTAAAGGACATTCTTCCCACTGACCCCCAATGTAAGGGACATTCTTCCCACTGACCCCCAATGTAAGGGACATTCTTCCCACTGACCACCAATGTAAGGGACATTCTTCCCACTGACCCCCAATGTAAGGGACATTCTTCCCACTGACCCCCAATGTAAGGGACATTCTTCCCACTGACCCCCAATGTAAGGGACATTCTTCCCACTGACCACCAATGTAAGGGACATTCTTCCCACTGACCCCCAATGTAAGGGACATTCTTCCCACTGACCCCCAATGTAAGGGACATTCTTCCCACTGACCCCCAATGTAAGAGACATTCTTCCCACTGATCACCAATGTAAGGGACATTCTTCCCACTGACCCCCAATGTAAGGGACATTCTTCCCACTGACCCCCAATGTAAGGGACATTCTTCCCACTGACCCCCAATGTAAGGGACATTCTTCCCACTGATCCCCAATGTAAGGGACATTCTTCCCACTGATCACCAATGTAAGGGACATTCTTCCCACTGACCTCCAATGTAAGGGACATTCTTCCCACTGACCCCACCAATGTAAGGGACATTCTTCCCACTGACCTCCAATGTAAGGGACATTCTTCCCACTGACCCCCAATGTAAGGGACATTCTTCCCACTGACCCCCAATGTAAGGGACATTCTTCCCACTGATCACCAATGTAAGGGACATTCTTCCCACTGACCACCAATGTAAGGGACATTCTTCCCACTGACCCCCAATGTAAGGGACATTCTTCCCACTGACCCCCAATGTAAGGGACATTCTTCCCACTGACCCCCAATGTAAGGGACATTCTTCCCACTGATCACCAATGTAAGGGACATTCTTCCCACTGATCACCAATGTAAGGGACATTCTTCCCACTGACCCCCAATGTAAGGGACATTCTTCCCACTGATCACCAATGTAAGGGACATTCTTCCCACTGACCCCCAATGTAAGGGACATTCTTCCCACTGACCCCCAATGTAAGGGACATTCTTCCCACTGACCCCCGCTGTGAGAAACCAGTACAGTTTTTATGTATTGTTTTTCTATTATGATTTCACACAGATATCCTTTGCCCTGTAGCTATAATAATAATCATTTGAGGTTCCCTGAGCCCCTTATATCTGTATTTTACAGCACTGCTGCAAATGTTGGTGCTCATTAATACAGTATACTCAGAACCTCTCAACCTTTGTATTTTGTATTCCTTCCAGGTATAGCAGAGGTGGCTCCATGCAGGCCCCGGTCTCTGGCACCCCATGGATCCTTTGGGTGCCCGATCGTGTTTCGTAGATGCGGATGCCCTTCCGTCCTGGGCGCAGGAGCCGGATGGGATTGATGTTCTCGATTCCCCTTTGTGCCACGAAGGCATTGCCGACAGCGGTGTCCGCTCACCGTTTCCCCACAGCGAGGATATCAATAACAAGGTGATATTATGGTGAGTGCCGGTAAGAGGTCTGGAGTGACGGTGAGTGACCAGCCATGGGTGGGGGGGGGGAGAGGATGGAAGATTTTCCACCAATTTCCTATTGGTTAATAAAATGGATCTGGTAGGTCCCCAAGGTCCTGAGCACCCCTCACCTGTCATGGTTCCACCAAGATCTTGAAAATCCAGTATCCTCGCACATGTGCACTGCAAACTCCATCTGTTGCTATGGATAAGTCTGTATTCCATTGGGATGAGTAGGGTGACAGAAGATGTCACATGACCAGCAGATCTGGAATTCCGGGCCGTTGTATCCTTTTGGCCCTCTTCAGTGCATATAGTTGGCAGATCTGGAATTTTGGGCCTTTGTATCCGTTTGGCCTTCTTCAATGGATATCGGCCATATGGAGTAGGCAGGGCCAAACTCGTAGTGAGCTTAAAGGAAAACTACGGAGAGAGATTTATTTTTTGATCTTGAAAAGCCCAGTTGCACCCTCTGACCTGAATCAGAGAAAAGTCAAAATTGAACGGGGGATGGAAGATTTTCCACCAACTTTCTATTGCTTAATATAATGGATCTGGTAGGTCCTCGAGGTTCTGAGCACCCCTCGCCTGTCATGGTTCCACCAAGATCTTGAATATCCTGTATCCTCACATGTGCACTGCAAACTCCATCCGTTGCTATGGACAATTCTGTATTCCATTGGGATGAGTAGGGTGACAGAAGATGTCACATGACCGGCAGACCTGGAATTCCGGGCCGTTGTATCCGTTTGGCCTTCTTCAGTGGATATTGTTGGCAGATCCGGAATTCTGGGCCTTTGTATCCGTTTGGCCTTCTTCAGTGGATATTGTTGGCAGATCCGGAATTCTGGCCCATTGTGTCCATTTGGCCTTCTTCAGTGGATATCGGACGTATGGAGTAGGCAGGGCCAAACTCTTAGTGAGCCTAAAGGAAAACTTTGGAGAGAGATTTCTTTTTTGATCTTGAAAAGGCCAGTTGCACCCTCTGACCTGAAACCGAGAAAAGTCAAAATTCAATGGGGGTAGAGGATGGAAAATTTTCCACCAATTTCCTATTGCTTAATATAATGGATCTGGTAGGTCCTCGAGGTTCTGAGCACCCCTCGCCTGTCATGGTTCCACCAAGATCTTGAATATCCTGTATCCTCACATGTGCACTGCAAACTCCATCCGTTACTATGGACAAGTCTGTATTCCATTGGGATGAGTAGGGTGGCAGAAGATGTCACATGACCGGCAGATCTGGAATTCTGGCCCGCTGTATCCGTTTGGCCTTCTTCAGTGGATATTATTGGCAGATCCGGAATTCTGGGCCGTTGTATCCATTTGGCCTTCTTCAGTGGATATTGTCAGTAAACCTGGAATTCTGGGCCGTTGTGTCCATTTGGCCTTCTTCAGTGGATATCGGCTCTTAGTGAGCCTAAAGGAAAACTTTGGAGAGAGAGATTTCTTTTTTTGATCTTGAAAAGGCCAGTTGCACCCTCTGACCAGAAACAGAGAAAAGTCAAAATTCAACGGGGGTAGAGGATGGAAGATTTTCCACCAATTTCCTATTGCTTAATATAATGGACGTGGTAGGTCCTCGAGGTTCTGAGCACCCCTCGACTGTTATGGTTCCACCAAGATCTTGAATATCCTGTATCCTCACATGTGCACTGCAAACTCCATCCGTTGCTATGGACAAGTCTGTATTCCATTGGGATGAGTAGGGTGGCAGAAGATATCACATGACCGGCAGACCTGGAATTCCGGGCCGTTGTATCCGTTTGGCCTTCTTCAGTGGATTTTGTTGGCAGATCCGGAATTCTGGCCCATTGTGTCCATTTGGCCTTCTTCAGTGGATATCGGACGTATGGAGTAGGCAGGGCCAAACTCTTAGTGAGCCTAAAGGAAAACTTTGGAGAGAGATTTCTTTTTTGATCTTGAAAAGGCCAGTTGCACCCTCTGACCTGAAACCGAGAAAAGTCAAAATTCAACGGGGGTAGAGGATGGAAAATTTTCCACCAATTTCCTATTGCTTAATATAATGGATCTGGTAGGTCCTCGAGGTTCTGAGCACCCCTCGCCTGTCATGGTTCCACCAAGATCTTGAATATCCTGTATCCTCACATGTGCACTGCAAACTCCATCCGTTACTATGGACAAGTCTGTATTCCATTGGGATGAGTAGGGTGGCAGAAGATGTCACATGACCGGCAGATCTGGAATTCTGGCCCGCTGTATCCGTTTGGCTTTCTTCAGTGGATATTATTGGCAGATCCGGAATTCTGGGCCGTTGTATCCATTTGGCCTTCTTCAGTGGATATTGTCAGTAAACCTGGAATTCTGGGCCGTTGTGTCCATTTGGCCTTCTTCAGTGGATATCGGCTCTTAGTGAGCCTAAAGGAAAACTTTGGAGAGAGAGATTTCTTTTTTTGATCTTGAAAAGGCCAGTTGCACCCTCTGACCAGAAACAGAGAAAAGTCAAAATTCAACGGGGGTAGAGGATGGAAGATTTTCCACCAATTTCCTATTGCTTAATATAATGGACCTGGTAGGTCCTCAAGATCCTGAGCACCCCTCGACTGTTATGGTTCCACCAAGATCTTGAATATCCTGTATCCTCGCACATGTGCACTGCAAACTCCATCCGTTGCTATGGACAAGTCTGTATTCCATTGGGATGGGTAGGGTGACAGAAGATGTCACATGACCGGCAGACCTGGAATTCTGGGCCGTTGTATCCGTTTGGCCTTCTTCAGTGGATATTGTTGGCAGATCTGGAATTCTGGGCCTTTGTATCCGTTTGGCCTTCTTCAATGGATATCGGCCATATGGAGTAGGCAGGGCCAAACTCGTAGTGAGCCTAAAGGAAAACTACGGAGAGAGATTTCTTTTTTTGATCTTGAAAAGGCCAGTTGCACCCTCTGACCTGAATCAGAGAAAAGTCAAAATTGAACGGGGGATGGAAGATTTTCCACCAATTTTCTATTGCTTAATATAATGGACCTGGTAGGTCCTCAAGATCCTGAGCACCCCTCGACTGTTATGGTTCCACCAAGATCTTGAATATCCTGTATCCTCACACATGTGCACTGCAAACTCCATCCATTACTATGGACAAGTCTGTATTCCATTGGGATGGGTAGGGTGACAGAAGATGTCACATGACCGGCAGACCTGGAATTCCGGGCCGTTGTATCCGTTTGGCCTTCTTCAGTGGATATTGTTGGCAGACCTGGAATTCTGGGCCGTTGTATCCGTTTGGCCTTCTTCAGTGGATATTGTTGGCAGATCTGGAATTCTGGGCCGTTGTATCCATTTGGCCTTCTTCAGTGGATATTGTTGGCAGATCTGGAATTCTGGGCCGTTGTATCCGTTTGGCCTTCTTCAGTGGATATTGTCAGTAGACCTGGAATTCTGGGCCGTTGTATCCATTTGGCCTTCTTCAGTGGATATTGTCAGTAGACCTGGAATTCCGGGCCGTTGTATTCGTTTGGCCTTCTTCAGTGGATATTGTTAGTAGACCTGGAATTCTGGGCCGTTGTATCCGTTTGGCCTTCTTCAGTGGATATTGTTGGCAGATCTGGAATTCTGGGCCGTTGTATCCGTTTGGCCTTCTTCAGTGGATATTGTTGGCAGATCTGGAATTCTGGGCCGTTGTATCCGTTTGGCCTTCTTCAGTGGATATCGGCCGTATGGAGTAGGCAGGGCCAAACTCTTAGTGAACTTAAAGGAAAACTATGGAGAGATATATATATATTTTTTTTTTTCGTCTTGAAAAGGCCAGTTGCACCCTCTGACCTGAAACAGAGAAAAGTCAGAATTCCTGTCCTCCAGCCAGTTGAGTATTTTCAAGTCTGGGATCAGAGGTGACGGCTTCCATGTTTCTCCCCAGGTAACGTTTTACATGTGATATGTAGTAAGTTCGTAGGCAAATCGGTCACTTCTTGATTGGCACACAATGGAGAATATACAGTTCATCATTCTAACGCGTTTCGGATACGTAAGTTTGGCCGAAACGCGTTAGATCTATGGATCATGTATTCTCCATTGTGTGCCAATCAGGATTCTTTGAGGAAGTGACCGAGTTTCCGGATATATTACTACATATCTTGACGTGAACGTTCTACCCTGAGCGCTCTCTGCTCCTATTTCTCCCATTGGCAGTAGAGCTTGGGTGAGTTTTTTTTTTTTTTTGATTTGTTTTTTTGGGGGGGTTTTTTCTTGTGAAATTTTTATCCCTGCCTCTGATGGCGCTATCTGTCTATTCCAGGACGGGTGACGTGGCGTTGCTGAACTGCACGGCTGTGGTCAACACCAGCAATGAGACCCTCACCGATAAGAACCCGGTGTCTGACAGCATCTTCCGGTACGCCGGGCCGGAGCTGCAGGAGGAGATGCGGAAGCTGAAAGGTGCGCCCCCTTCTGGTGTGTGTCTGCGGAACTCCTTTGAGTGACGAGAGGATGCAGACAGAATGTTCTATGAATGCAGAGCGAAGGAAGTTCTGCAGGATTTATACTGTCTGAAGTGTTCCCTCAATTGCTAAGCATACTATGTGGCCGGGAGAGGAGGGGGGGGCTTTACTCTGCTGATTGTAAGTGTGGCAGCTTCCTGTCCTCAGACCATCTAATCTCTGATTCCAGGGTGTGTGTGTGGTGGCTGGGTGCGTGCGCGGCTGTTTTTTTTTTGGGGGGGGGGGGGGGTTTGTGTATTTTGTGTTTCTGTGCTTTTTTTTGTCTGTGCTTTTTTTTGTTTTGTGCTTTTTTTTGTTTTGTGCTTTTTTTTATTTTGTGCTTTTTTTTGTTTTGTGCTTTTTTTTGTTTTGTGCTTTTTCTGTTTTGTGCTTTTTCTGTTTTGTGCTTTTTCTGTTTTGTGCTTTTTCTGTTTTGTGCTTTTTCTGTTTTGTGCTTTTTCTGTTTTGTGCTTTTTCTGTTTTGTGCTTTTTCTGTTTTGTGCTTTTTCTGTTTTGTGCTTTTTCTGTTTTGTGCTTTTTCTGTTTTGTGCTTTTTCTGTTTTGTGCTTTTTCTGTTTTGTGCTTTTTCTGTTTTGTGCTTTTTTTTGTTTTGTGCTTTTTTTTTTTGTGCTTTTTTTTTTTTTTTTCTTTCTTTTTGTTTTTTTTTTTTTTGGGGGGGGGGGGTGTTTTTTTTTTTTTTTCCTTAACAACACTTTTCAGGGGGGTCACATGGTCAGTGTGTGGTGTGACCTTCAGAGTAATCTAGGAATGTGACTGATCAGCTTTAAGCTGCTTAGTCGTCCTCCTGTTCCTGCACATTCAGCACCTTTTTTTTTTTTTTTTTTTTTTTTTTTTTCTTAGATCACAGTTTCCTCACAACTTTTGCAACTTTATTCTTTTCTTTCTGCCCGCACTCTCCTCTTATTTTTTTTTTTCTGTTACTTGTACTCTTTCTAAATATATATATTATTTTGGCGCTCACACTTTCATTTTCCTATGTATCCCTCTCTGCTCTCCCTGCGCTCTCTTCTTGTATTCCTGACCCCTCTCTGCTCTCCCTGCGATCTCTTCTTGTATTCCTGACCCCTCTCTGCTCTCCCTGCGCTCTCTTCTTGTATTCCTGACCCCTCTCTGCTCTCCCTGCGCTCTCGTCTTGTATTCCTGACCCCTCTCTGCTCTCCCTGCGCTCTCTTCTTGTATTCCTGACCCCTCTGTACTCTCCCTGCACTCTCTCCTTGTATTCCTGACCCTTCTCTGCTCTCCCTGCGCTCTCTCCTTGTATTCCTGACCCCTCTGTACTCTCCCTGCGCTCTCTTCTTGTATTCCTGACCCCTCTCTGCTCTCCCTGCGCTCTCTCCTTGTATTCCTGACCCCTCTCTGCACTCTCTTCTTGTATTCCTGACCCCTCTCTGCGCTCTCTTCTTGTATTCCTGACCCCTCTCTGCTCTCCCTGCGCTCTCTTCTTGTATTCCTGACCCCTCTCTGCTCTCCCTGCGTTCTCTTCTTGTATTCCTGACCCTTCTCTGCTCTCCCTGCGCTCTCTCCTTGTATTCCTGACCCCTCTGTACTCTCCCTGCGCTCTCTTCTTGTATTCCTGACCCCTCTCTGCTCTCCCTGCGCTCTCTCCTTGTATTCCTGACCCCTCTCTGCACTCTCTTCTTGTATTCCTGACCCCTCTCTGCGCTCTCTTCTTGTATTCCTGACCCCTCTCTGCTCTCTCTGCGCTCTCTCCTTGTATTCCTGACCCCTCTCTGCTCTCCCTGCGCTCTCTCCTTGTATTCCTGACCCCTCTGTACTCTCCCTGCGCTCTCTTCTTGTATTCCTGATCCCTCACTGCTCTCCCTGCGATCTCTTCTTGTATTCCTGACCCCTCTCTGCTCTCCCTGCGCTCTCTCCTTGTATTCCTGACCCCTCTCTGCTCTCCCTGCGCTCTCTCCTTGTATTCCTGACCCCTCTGTACTCTCCCTGCGCTCTCTTCTTGTATTCCTGATCCCTCACTGCTCTGTCTTCTCATCACTCTTGGCATGCCTCCCCTGTCTCTGGTGGCCCCTCTCGGTCTTACCCCTCACATTTCCTGACCTGCATCTAGTCTCTCTTCTCCCTCCTACGCACTCTGCTCTCTCTTTTGACCATCTGTGATGTCATCATCGCTCTTCCTGTCACAGGTCTCGTGTCTCTGATATCCTGTCCTCGGTGTCACTCTCTGTTGCCTGATCACTTTGCACTTTTGTCACCGTTGTGTCCCGGCAGGTTGCAGGACAGGCGAGGCTAAGCTCACAAAGGGTTTTAATTTGGCCGCCCGTTACATCATCCACACCGTGGGTCCTAAATACAAGAACAAGTACCGTACGGCGGCCGAGAGCTCTCTGTACAGCTGTTACCGGAACGTCCTCCAGCTGGCCAAGTAATCCTCTTCATTGTCCTGTGTTCTCTTCTCTAGATGTATGCAAAGGGATGTGGTCACTGCATAGGAAGCGGGTAACCGCATAGAACATAGTCATGGCCACAAATCTTGTCCCCCCCCCCCTCCTGGCATTTCTGTCCCATAACGCACCACTTCACCCAGAAAATTGTTGCAATGACAAATGTTTCGGCATTCTCATGTTTATTTCTTTGGTTTGTATCGATGACACACAAAAATTGGAGAAACAAAAAGCCAAATCTGACCCATTCCACGCAAAACCCTGAAAATGGACTGGACGGAATTATTGGCACCCTCCATGTAATATTTGGTAGCACACCCCTCGGAAAAAAAATAACTGGAATCAATGGCTTCCTGGAACCATCAGTGGGTTTCTTCCACCTCTCTACTGGAATTTTGGATCGCTCTTCTTCCTCCCAACGGCTCCGGGTCTCTCAGATTGGAAGGTTCCTTTTCCCAACTGCTGTTCTGAGATCTCTCCACAGGAGCTCTATGGATGGAGATCTGGAATCATTGCTGGCCAGTTCAGTCCTCTCCAGCGCTTTGTCTGAGACCATTTCTGGGGGCTTCCTGAGTGTCCTTTGGGTCATTGTCCTGCTGGAAGACCCGTGACCTCTGATGGAGACCCAACTTTCTTACACCGGGCCCTACATTGCACCCCAGAATTCTTTGGTAGTCTTCAGATTTCATAATCCCATCTACACGGCCAACACATCCAGTGCCTGAAGCAGCAAAGCAACCCCAAACCATCAGTGACCCCCCCCCACCATGTGTGACTGGAGGGACTGTGACCCCCCACCATGTGTGACTGGAGGGACTGGGTTCTTTTCTTTAAAGGCCTCATTGCTTTTCCTGTAAACAGTAGAATGATGGGCTTTACCAAAAAGCTGCCATTTTGTTTTGTCTGTCGATGGCACATTCTCCCAGAAGGATTTTGGCTTCCTCAGGTAAGGTTTGGCAAACTCCAATCTGGCTCTTTTCTGTTTCTGTGTCAGCAGTGGGGTCCTCCTGGGTCTCCTCCCATATTTCTGTGTCAGCAGTGGGGTCCTCCTGGGTCTCCCACCATATTTCTGTGTCAGCAGTGGGGTCCTCCTGGGTCTCCCACCATATTTCTGTGTCAGCGGTGGGGTCCTCCTGGGTCTCCCACCATATTTCTGTGTCAGCGGTGGGGTCCTCCTGGGTCTCCTCCCATATTTCTGTGTCAGCAGTGGGGTCCTCCTGGGTCTCCTACCATATTTCTGTGTCAGCGGTGGGGTCCTCCTGGGTCTCCTCCCATATTTCTGTGTCGGCAGTTGGGTCCTCCTGGGTCTCCTACCATATTTCTGTGTCAGCAGTGGGGTCCTCCTGGGTCTCCTCCCATATTTCTGTGTCAGCAGTGGGGTCCTCCTGGGTCTCCTACCATATTTCTGTGTCAGCGGTGGGGTCCTCCTGGGTCTCCTACCATATTTCTGTGTCAGCAGTGGGGTCCTCCTTGGTCTCCTACCATATTTCTGTGTCAGCGGTGGGGTCCTCCTGGGTCTCCTCCCATATATCTGTGTCAGCGGTGGGGTCCTCCTGGGTCTCCTCCCATATATCTGTGTCAGCGGTGGGGTCCTCCTGGGTCTCCTACCATATTTCTGTGTCAGCAGTGGGGTCCTCCTGGGTCTCCTCCCATATGTCTGTGTCAGGGGTGGGGTCCTCCTGGGTCTCCTACCATAGCATCCCTTTTCATTCAGATGGTGACGTATAGTGCGAGGTGACACAGATGCGCCCGGTGCCTGAAGGTCAGCTTGAAAGTGTCTGGAAGTTGATCGAAGTTCTTTAGCCACCATTCCAACAATCCTTCGTTGCAATCTTTCATCAATTTTTCTCTTTCATCCACGTCCAGGGAGTTAAGCTACAGTGCCATGGGCTGTAAACTTCCTGACAATGTTGCGCACAGTGGACACAGGAACATGAAGATCTCTGGAGATGGACTTGTCACCTTGAGGTTGTCCATGCTTTTCCACCATTTTTGTTCTCCAGTCCTCAGACAATTCTTTGCTGCCCTTCCTCTCCTCCATGCGGCCCACAGAGACACCCAACAGAAAGGTGGAGGCCATGTGTCACCATTGTCCCCGGTTGTCGGTGGGATTTCTATGTTGTCAGCTCCTGGTCATGGATACGGGGGAGTCTAATAACAAACTACAGGAACATCACATACTTGGAATGCAATTATTTCTTACCATTTTGAGAAGGTGCCAATAATTTTGTCCGCTCCATTTTTGGGGGGTTTTGCATGGAATGGGTCAGATTTGGCTTTTTGTGTCACCGATACAAACCAAAGAAAGAAACACGAGAATGCAGAATTTGTCATGGAAACCGTTTTCTGGGTGAAGTGGTGGGTTATCTGATGGAAGGGGGTGGCAGGATTTTTGGCCATGACTGTAAAAGGCAGCAGTGCAGCGCCAAAAAAAAAAAAAAATATAACAAAAAGTAAAAAAATGTGCCGCACGTTTTTTAGGTTTTTATACCGCTTGTTTGTGTCGGCTGCTTTGTATCTTTCATCAGCGCGGATATTCATTTTATTTGACCTTTTTATAATAAAAAGTCAAAGCTCTCTACAGCATTCCATCACATTTCACAGCTTTGCATTGTATTAGAAAATCCTTTTCGTATGACTTTTACGCCAGCCGGTGCGGGATGGTGAAGCCTCGCTGTAGGTGAGAGGAGGAGCCGGGCAGCGTTACACGGGTTGACGTCAGTGTGTTCGAAGCAGTTAATAAAACACAGGAAAAAAAATCCATGCAATAATTGCGAGCGAAAGTCAAGCAGCTAGCACCAAAATTCTTGATATCACGCCCATCAGAACAAAAAAAATCAGTACAGCGCTAAAAAAAAAAATAAAAATAATAAAAATTTAAAAAAATTATAATAAAAATAAAAAACTAAAATAAAAATAAAAAATAAAATATATGTGTATGTATGTACAGTTGCAAGAAAAAGTATGTGAACCCCTTGGGATTACGTTGAGATTTGCATGAATTGGGCATAAAATGTGCTCTGAACGTCATCTAAGTCACAACAATAGAAGAACACAGTCTGCTGAACATAATACTACACAAACATTAGATGTTGCCATGGTTTAATTGCACATAACATGTAAACATTCACAGTGCAGGGAGGAAAAAGTATGTGAGGCCCTAGCTTAATGACTTCTCCAAGAGCTAATTGGAGCCAGGAGTGAGCCAACCTTGACTCCAATCAGTGTGATGATATTGGATGTGTTACTGACACCTGTTTTGGGTTTACTGGTTTCTGATGTGAACCATGCCTCGCAGAAAAGAGCTCTCAGAAGACCTACCATCAATACTTTTTCCTCCCTGCACTGTGAATGTTTACATGTTATGTGCAATTAAACCATGGCAACATCTAATGTTTGTGTAGTATTATGTTCAGCAGACTGTGTTCTTCTATTGTTGTGACTTAGATGACATTCAGAGCACATTTTATGCCCAATTCATGCAAAACTCCACGGAATCCCAAGGGGTTCACATACTTTTTCTTGCAACTGTATGTGTGTGTGTATGTATATATATATATATATATATATATATATATATATATATATATATATATATATATATTTTTAATTTTTATTATTAAAAAAAAAAAATATATATATATATATATATATATAATATAAATAAAATAAAAAGTGAAATTCTTGATATCAAGCCCATCAGAACAAAAAAATCCAACAGAACAGCGCTAAAAAAAAAAAAATACAAATAATAATAATTAAAATAAAAATATGTGAAACCTATACAGCATACAATCATATATCCAACATTAGCGGAACGTAATAATACTGCGCCCATTACACCAAGCAGTGCCGGGTTGCGTACTTCGCTCCAAGACTCCTGGTACAATCTGTGATCAATCCCCGCGCATGCGCAAAGTCCATGAAAACAAATCTGCCGCGTTGTGCGACACTCTCCCTCCAGGACTGGCAGGAGGACTCGGTGGAGACAGAGATAAACACAAGCTGTTACCAGACATCCCCGGCATTCCTTGTAAGTCCTCCTGCACACCGGATGGAGGTTTTTACAGCGGCTGTTTTTGACTTTTGACTTTTTTTTTTTTTTTTTACAGCCCCCCCAGCATGTTATCCTTTGTGTCCATACACACATAGACTGGAATCAATGTTTTTCTTTTTTTTGGCTAGGGCGTTTTTTCCTGGAGAAAAAACCCAGGACTAGTGGGTTTCTAGAGGAGGTTTTCAGCTGGACGCTTTTCTCAAACCCAACCCCCCCCCCCCCTTCCGGTCCGGACGCTTCCCCCCCCCCCCTTCCGGTCCGGACGCTTCCCCCCCCCCCCCCCCCTTTCCGGTCCGGACGCTTTCCCCCCCCCCCTTCCGGTCCGGACGCTTTCCCCCCCCCTTCCGGTCCGGACGCTTTCCCCCCCCCCTTTCCGGTCCGGACGCTTTCCCCCCCCCCTTTCCGGTCCGGACGCTTTCCCCCCCCCCTTTCCGGTCCGGACGCTTTCCCCCCCCCCTTTCCGGTCCGGACGCTTTTCCCCCCCCCCTTTCCGGTCCGGACGCTTTCCCCCCCCCCTTCCGGTCCGGACGCTTTCCCCCCCCCCTTTCCGGTCCGGACGCTTCCCCCCCCCCTTTCCGGTCCGGACGCTTTCCCCCCCCCTTTCCGGTCCGGACGCTTTCCCCCCCCCCTTTCCGGTCCGGACGCTTCCCCCCCCCTTTCCGGTCCGGACGCTTTCCCCCCCCCCTTTCCGGTCCGGACGCTTTCCCCCCCCCCTTTCCGGTCCGGACGCTTTCCCCCCCCCCCCTTTCCGGTCCGGACGCTTTCCCCCCCCCCCCTTTCCGGTCCGGACGCTTTCCCCCCCCCCCCTTTCCGGTCCGGACGCTTTCCCCCCCCCCTTTCCGGTCCGGACGCTTTCCCCCCCCCCCTTTCCGGTCCGGACGCTTTCCCCCCCCCCTTTCCGGTCCGGACGCTTTCCCCCCCCCCTTTCCGGTCCGGACGCTTTCCCCCCCCCCTTTCCGGTCCGGACGCTTTCCCCCCCCCCTTTCCGGTCCGGACGCTTTCCCCCCCCCCTTTCCGGTCCGGACGCTTTCCCCCCCCCCTTTCCGGTCCGGACGCTTTCCCCCCCCCCTTTCCGGTCCGGACGCTTTCCCCCCCCCTTTCCGGTCCGGACGCTTTCCCCCCCCCCCTTTCCGGTCCGGACGCTTTCCCCCCCCCCTTTCCGGTCCGGACGCTTTCCCCCCCCCCTTTCCGGTCCGGACGCTTCCCCCCCCCCCTTTCCGGTCCGGACGCTTCCCCCCCCCCCCCCCCTTCCGGTCTGGATGCTTTCCCGGCCAATTTTCAGCTTTCAGCGCTGTCACACTTTGAATGACAATTGCGCGGTCATGCAACACTGTACCCATATGAATTTTTTAGCATTTTTTTTGAGACAGATAAAGCTTTTTTTTTTTTGGTATTTATTCACCGCTGGGATTTTTATTTATTTTGCTATATAAATGAAAAAATCCAAAAATTTTGAAAAAAAAAAGTGTTTTTCTTATAAAATTTAGCAAATAAATAATATTTCATCATAAATCTCGGCAAAAATGTATTCAGTTATCTTTTTAGTAAAAAAAAAAAACCCAAATTAGTTTTTAACCAAAAATTATAATTTAAAAAAAAAATTTTTTTTTTTTACATTTTTATTTAATTTTTTTTTTTTTTACATTTTTATTTAATTTTTTTTTTATTTGTTTTTTTTTTGTTTTTTTTTTACATACAGTCACCCTAGCAGTGCAGTGTCACCATGGTGACACTGTACTACTTGGGGGTGATGAAGAATTTTTTTTTTCTACACTGATTGCTTTTACACCCATAAAGGCTGTAAAAGCAATCATTTCTCCTTCTCTCTTGTGGCATTCTTGCAGCCATTAAGAAATACAGTGTGAGCTGTGATTGGTCACAGCTTGTCACATGGTACAAGGCTGTTGTGAATAGCCCTGTACCATGTGATCTCTGTGATCATTTACAGATTTCACACGTAGTAAGCAATGATGTCAGAAGTGACATCTTGCTTACTACTCTTCATGTGATCACTGATTGGCCAATCAGTGATCACATCATCGGGACCTCACACAGAGGTCCCGTACGATGATCGGTGTTCCTCTGTGTGTCCGGAGGACACAGCGGGCACCGGATCGCGATGCTGCGCGCTCCCAGCTCAATACAGGTGCCGTATTGTGTGACATGCCATGTGTCTCAGAAGACTGCTGTGGGGGGAGGGGAAGCAAACTTTTGTTTCCAATCGCCTAGGTGGTCAGAGCGGAGGTGGGGAGCTTGTACCTGGCTAAATCTGGTACCTGCTCCCCAAAGGGGTCAATCCGTAACGGGGAGCCGGGGGTGAGTGCTTAATGTGGAGCTTCCCCTTTTTTTGGTAGAGCTCCGCTTTAAGTCGTTAATGATGAGCGACCGCTTCTTGGAGCATTGGACAATTAAGCTGAAGGGCAGCACGGTGTATCATTGGGGCGGCACGGTGTATCATTGGGGCGACGCGGTGTATCATTGGGGCGGCGCGGTGTATCATTGGGGCGGCGCGGTGTATCATTGGGGCGGCGCGGTGTATCATTGGGGCGGCGCGGTGTATCATTGGGGCGGCGCGGTGTATCATTGGGGCGACGCGGTGTATCATTGGGGCGGCGCGGTGTATCATTGGGGCGGCGGGGTGTATCATTGGGGAGGCGCGGTGTATCATTGGGGCGGCGCGGTGTATCATTGGGGCGGCGCGGTGTATCATTGGGGCGGCGCGGTGTATCATTGGGGCGGCGCGGTGTATCATTGGGCGGCGCGGTGTATCATTGGGCGGCGCGGTGTATCATTGGGGCAGCGCGGTGTATCATTGGGGCAGCGCGGTGTATCATTGGGGCAGCGCGGTGTATCATTGGGGCAGCGCGGTGTATCATTGGGCGGCGCGGTGTATCATTGGGGCGACGCGGTGTATCATTGGGGCAGCGCGGTGTATCATTGGGGCAGCACGGTGTATCATTGGGCAGCGCAATGTATCATTGGGGCGACGCGGTGTATCCTTGGGGCGGCGCGGTGTATCATTGGGGCGGCGCGGTGTATCATTGGGGCGGCGCGGTGTATCATTGGGGCGGCGCGGTGTATCATTGGGGCGGCGCGGTGTATCCTTGGGGCGGCGCGGTGTATCATTGGGGCGGCGCGGTGTATCATTGGGCGGCGCGGTGTATCATTGGGGCGGCGCGGTGTATCCTTGGGGCGGCGCGGTGTATCATTGGGGCGGCGCGGTGTATCATTGGGGCGGCGCGGTGTATCATTGGGGAGACGCGGTGTATCATTGGGCCGGCGCGGTGTATCATTGGGCCGGCGCGGTGTATCATTGGGCAGCGCGGTGTATCATTGGGGCGGCGCGGTGTATCATTGGGGCGGCGCGGTGTATCATTGGGGCGGCGCGGTGTATCATTGGGGCGGCGCGGTGTATCATTGGGGCGGCGCGGTGTATCATTGGGGCGGCGCGGTGCATCATTTGGGCAGCACAGTGGATAAATGGTTAGCACTTCCGCCTGGCAGTACTCGGGTTATTGGTTTAAATCCCAACCACGGCACCACCTGCCTGGAGTTTGCATGTTCTCCCTGTGCCTGCGTGGGTTTCCTCCGGGTACTCCAGTTTCCTCCCACAATCCAACAGACATGCTGGTAAGTTAATTGGATCCTGCCTTTTTTTGTTTTGTTTTTGCTGGTGTCTAGTGATCTGGCTTCACATGGGGTTATGGCTGCTCATTAGGAGTGCCATGGATGGTCTGGTAAGGAGCTCCCAGTTACCTCTTCGCTGAGTCCTCCTGCCAGTCCTGGAGGGAGAGTGTTGCACAACGCGGCAGATTTGTTTTCATGGACTTTGCGCATGCGCGGGGATTGATCACAGATTGTACCAGGAGTCTTGGAGCGAAGTACGCAACCCGGCACTGCTTGGTGTAATGGGCGCAGTATTATTACGTTCCGCTAATGTTGGATATATGATTGTATGCTGTATAGGTTTCACTTTATATATATTTTTTATTTTTTTTTTAATTTGTATTTTAATTATTCTTATTATTATTATTATTGTATTTATTTATTTTTTTAGCGCTGTTCTGTTGGATTTTTTTGTTTTTATGGGCGTGATATCAAGAATTTTGGTGCTAGCTGCTTGAATTTCGCTCGTAATTATTACATTGATTTTTTTTTTTTTATTACCTGCTTAGAACTCACTGATAATACTACCCGGCTCTTCCTCTCCTACAGTAAAGCTGTGTTTGGGAATGTGAGACAAAGCATAGGTGGAATACAGGTTCACTCTGAGTTGACTGGTGACCGTTTCCTGCAGCAGTTTGTGTCTCTGCCCCTCCCACAATGGGGAGATTTCCCCCAGTAGGTGTCTCTGCCCCTCCCACAATGGGGAGATTTCCCCCAGTAGTTGTGTCTCTGCCCCTCCCACAATGGGGAGATTTCCCCCAGTAGTTGTCTCTGCCCCTCCCACAATGGAGAGATTTCCCTGCAGCAGTTTGTGTCTCTGCCCCTCCCACAATGGGGAGATTTCCCCCAGTAGTTGTGTCTCTGCCCCTCCCACAATGGGGAGATTTCCCCCAGTAGTTGTGTCTCTGCCCCTCCCACAATGGGGAGATTTCCTGCAGTAGTTGTGTCTCTGCCCCTCCCACAATGGGGAGATTTCCCTGCAGTAGTTTGTGTCTCTGCCCCTCCCACAATGGGGAGATTTCCCCCAGTAGGTGTCTCTGCCCCTCCCACAATGGGGAGATTTCCCCCAGTAGTTGTGTCTCTGCCCCTCCCACAATGGGGAGATTTCCCTGCAGCAGTTTGTGTCTCTGCCCCTCCCACAATGGGGAGATTTCCCCCAGTAGTTGTGTCTCTGCCCCTCCCACAATGGGGAGATTTCCCCCAGTAGTTGTGTCTCTGCCCCTCCCACAATGGGGAGATTTCCCTGCAGCAGTTTGTGTCTCTGCCCCTCCCACAATGGGGAGATTTCCGCCAGTAGTTGTGTCTCTGCCCCTCCCACAATGGGGAGATTTCCTGCAGTAGTTGTGTCTCTGCCCCTCCCACAATGGGGAGATTTCCCTGCAGTAGTTTGTGTCTCTGCCCCTCCCACAATGGGGAGATTTCCCCCAGTAGGTGTCTCTGCCCCTCCCACAATGGGGAGATTTCCCCCAGTAGGTGTCTCTGCCCCTCCCACAATGGGGAGATTTCCCCCAGTAGTTGTGTCTCTGCCCCTCCCACAATGGGGAGATTTCCCTGCAGCAGTTTGTGTCTCTGCCCCTCCCACAATGGGGAGATTTCCCCCAGTAGTTGTCTCTGCCCCTCCCACAATGGGGAGATTTCCCCCAGTAGGTGTGTCTCTGCCCCTCCCACAATGGGGAGATTTCCCTGCAGCAGTTTGTGTCTCTGCCCCTCCCACAATGGGGAGATTTCCCCCAGTAGTTGTGTCTCTGCCCCTCCCACAATGGGGAGATTTCCCCCAGTAGTTGTGTCTCTGCCCCTCCCACAATGGGGAGATTTCCCGCAGTAGTTGTGTCTCTGCCCCTCCCACAATGGGGAGATTTCCCCCAGTAGTTGTGTCTCTGCCCCTCCCACAATGGAGAGATTTCCCCCAGTAGTTGTGTCTCTGCCCCTCCCACAATGGGGAGATTTCCCCCAGTAGTTGTGTCTCTGCCCCTCCCACAATGGGGAGATTTCCCTGCAGCAGTTTGTGTCTCTGCCCCTCCCACAATGGGGAGATTTCCTGCAGTAGTTGTGTCTCTGCCCCTCCCACAATGGGGAGATTTCCTGCAGTAGTTGTGTCTCTGCCCCTCCCACAATGGGGAGATTTCCCTGCAGTAGTTTGTGTCTCTGCCCCTCCCACAATGGGGAGATTTCCCCCAGTAGGTGTCTCTGCCCCTCCCACAATGGGGAGATTTCCCCCAGTAGGTGTGTCTCTGCCCCTCCCACAATGGGGAGATTTCCCTGCAGCAGTTTGTGTCTCTGCCCCTCCCACAATGGGGAGATTTCCCCCAGTAGTTGTGTCTCTGCCCCTCCCACAATGGGGAGATTTCCTGCAGTAGTTGTGTCTCTGCCCCTCCCACAATGGGGAGATTTCCCTGCAGTAGTTTGTGTCTCTGCCCCTCCCACAATTGGGACATTTCCCTGCAGTAGTTTGTGTCTGCCCCTCCCACAATGGGGAGATTTCCCTGCAGCAGTTTGTGTCTCTGCCCCTCCCACAATGGGGAGATTTCCCCCAGTAGTTGTGTCTCTGCCCCTCCCACAATGGGGAGATTTCCCTGCAGTAGTTTGTGTCTCTGCCCCTCCCACAATGGGGAGATTTCCTCGCAGTAGTTTGTGTCTCTGCCCCTCCCACAATGGGGAGATTTCCTCGCAGTAGTTGTCTCTGCCCCTCCCACAATTGGGACATTTCCCTGCAGTAGTTTGTGTCTCTGCCCCTCCCACAATGGGGAGATTTCCTCGCAGTAGTTTGTGTCTCTGCCCCTCCCACAATTGGGACATTTCCCTGCAGTAGTTTGTGTCTCTGCCCCTCCCACAATGGGGAGATTTCCTCGCAGTAGTTGGTGTCTCTGCCCCTCCCACAATGGGGAGATTTCCTCGCAGTAGTTGGTGACTCTGCCCCTCCCACAATGGGGAGAAATCTCTGCAGTAGTTTCTCTGCCCCTCCCACAATGGGGAGATTTCCTTTCAGTAGTTGGTGTCTCTGTGATCTATGAGGAAAGTTGTCACGATCGTTCGGTTTCACATTGGAAATATCTATTAATTCTAGTGAGGAGACGCCCCCATTTGTATCCCCGACCAATCATTGCTCCTTCATTTACCAAACTGGAATATCGGTGCAAAACCACTTGGAAGTTGTGGTTACCCCTGCAGATGCCCCTCCCCCACCCTTTCCCCTATCATTCAGCAGGATTTCTGGCTCCCAGGTGTCTCTCATACAGATAACAAGCTGAGATTAGAAGCAGTCTCTTAAAGGGAGTGCTGCTAATCTCATTGTGTCACCTGTATAAAAGACACCTGTCCACAGGAGCCATCAAACCATCAGATTCCAAACTCTCCACCATGGCAAAGACCAAAGAGCTGTCCAGGGATGTCAGGGACAAGATGGTAGACCTACACAAGGCTGGACTGGGCTACCAAACTATGGCCAAGCAGCTTGGTGAGAAGGTGACAACAGTTGGTGCAATCATTCACAAATGGAAGAAACACAAAACAAGTGTCAGTCTCCCTAGGTCTGGTGCACCATGCAAGATCTCACCTCGTGGAGTGTCAATGATCATGAGAACAGTGAGGAATCATCCCAGAACTACACGTGAGGATCTTGTCAATGATCTCCAGGCAGCTGGGACCACAGTCACCAAGAAAACAATTGGTAACACACTACGCCGACAAGGACTGAAATCCTGCAGTGCCCGCACGGTCCCTCTGCTCAAGAAAGCCCATGTCCAGGCCCGTCTGAAGTCTACCACTGAACATCTGAATGATGCCGAGGAGGACTGGTGGGAAGTGTTGTGGTCAGAGGAGACCAAAATCCAGCTCTTTGGCATCAACTCAACTCGCCGTGTTTGGAGGAGGAGGAATGCTGCCTATGACCCCAAGAACACCATCCCAACTGTGAAACATGGTGGTGGAAACATTCTGCTTTGGGGGTGTTTTTCTGCTAAGGGAACAGGACAACTGCACCGCATCAAAGGGATGATAGACGGGGCAATGTACCGTCAAATCTTGGGTGAGAACCTTCTTCCCTCAGCCAGGGCATTGAAAATGGGTGGTGGATGGGTGTTCCAGCATGACAATGACCCAAAACACACGGCCAAGGCAACAAAGGAGCGGCTCAAGAAGAAGCACATTAAGGTCCTGGAGTGGCCTAGCCAGTCTCCAGACCTTCATCCGATTGAAAATCTGTGGAGGAGCTGAAAGTTCGAGTTGCCAAACGTCAGCCACAAACCTTAATGACTTGGAGAGGATCTGCCAAGAGGAGTGGGCCAAAATCCCTCCTGAGATGTGTGCGAACCTGGGGGCCAACTCCAGGAAACGTCTGACCTCTATGATTGCCAACAAGGGATTTGCCACCAAGTACTAAGTCATGTTTTGTGAAGGGGATCAAATCCTTCTTTCCCTCATGAACATGCAGATCCGTCATCATTTGTTAGACGCATTTCTGCTGAATTTGTTGTTGTATTCTGTCTCTCAGTGTTACACCGAACATTCCATTGTTAGACCGATCATTTCTGTGTGAGGGGCGAACATTCCATTGTTAGACCGATCGTTTCTGTGTGAGGGGCGAACATTCCATTGTTAGACCGATCGTTTCTGTGTGAGGGGCGAACATTCCATTGTTAGACTGATCATTTCTGTGTGAGGGGCGAACATTCCATTGTTAGACCGATCGTTTCTGTGTGAGGGGTAAACATTCCATTGTTAGACCGATCATTTCTGTGTGAGGGGTAAACATTCCATTGTTAGACCGATCATTTCTGTGTGAGGGGCGAACATTCCATTGTTAGACCGATCGTTTCTGTGTGAGGGGTAAACATTCCATTGTTAGACCGATCATTTCTGTGTGAGGGGTAAACATTCCATTGTTAGACCGATCATTTCTGTGTGAGGGGCGAACATTCCGTTGTTAGACCGATCATTTCTGTGTGAGGGGTGAACATTCCATTGTTAGACCGATCATTTCTGTGTGAGGGGCGAACATTCCATTGTTAGACCGATCATTTCTGTGTGAGGGGCGAACATTCCATTGTTAGACCGATCATTTCTGTGTGAGGGGCGAACATTCCATTGTTAGACCGATCATTTCTGTGTGAGGGGCGAACATTCCATTGTTAGACCGATCATTTCTGTGTGAGGGGCGAACATTCCATTGTTAGACCGATCATTTCTGTGTGAGGGGCGAACATTCCATTGTTAGACCGATCGTTTCTGTGTGAGGGGCGAACATTCACCATCAGGGGGGAGCAAATACGCATTTCCTTTATTGTATGTATATTTTTTTTCTCTGCAGACATCTGGGAGGTGATGGGTTATGATGGTTGTTCCTTCCTAATTAGAGGTGCATGGACACTGTAGACTCACATTCGGGCTCTCGGGGGTTGGCTATTGCACCATGTAGAACACAAGACTGTTAAGGGTTCTTCATTATTGCACATGAGACTTGGGAGGAGGGAGTGGAGGGAGCTGATCCCGTCTCATCAGAGGTATAGAGCTAGCTGGGCAGATCAGGTTGGTGTTGGGTGATGCCAGGCTGGTCCTGGTGCTGGTTGATGCCAGGCTGGCCCTGGTGCTGGTTGATGCCAGGCTGGCCCTGGTGCTGGTTGATGCCAGGCTGGCGCTGGGTGATGCCGGGCTGGCGCTGGGTGATGCCGGGCTGGAGCTGGGTGATGACACGCTAGTGCTGGGTGATGCCGGGCTGGCCCAGGTGCTGGGTGATGCCGGGCTGGTGCTGGGTGATGCCGGGCTGGTGCTGGGTGATGCCGGGCTGGCGCTGGGTGATGCCGGGCTGGCCCTGGCGCTGGTTGATGCCGGGCTGGCGCTGGTGCTGGGTGATGCCGGGCTGGTGCTGGGTGATGCCGGGCTGGCCCTGGTGCTGGGTGATGCCGGGCTGGCGCTGGGTGATGCCGGGCTGGCCCTGGTGCTGGGTGATGCCGGACTGGCGCTGGGTGATGCCGGGCTGGCGCTGGGTGATGCCGGGCTGGCGCTGGTTGATGCCGGGCTGGCGCTGGGTGATGCCGGGCTGGCGCTGGTTGATGCCGGGCTGGCGCTGTCTGATGCCAGGGAGGGCTTTGCGTGTTCCTGGCAGGCACATACACAGCCCATAGAGGAGGATGGAGGGGAGCGGCTGGGTGTAATCGGCACAAAGTAAATACTTCCTCCCGATGTCTTTTCACAGAGTTATTCCCATGTTTTAAATCCACCCCCCTCCCCCCTCCAGGGGTTCTCTGGCTGGCACCCTGCAGTGCGTTGGTCATGTGCTCCCTGGGACCGCGTGTGATCTGCAGTTATCTCCAACATCCTGTTAAAAGCAGAACTTCATCTAGTAAAGGAAGCTGAAATAACCGATCGTCCCTTCGAGATCGTCCGGAGGCCAAGTCATCGATGTGCATTGCTCAATGGTTACAGAGGGAGCTGCATCACTGTGCAGGCGATGCTTAGGACAGCTTGTACTCCACCAGAACTGGAACCTGAACTTCAGCCTCCCCTTCAGCCTTGCGCAGGTGTAGCGGCTCCTCCCCTTCAGCCTTGCGCAGGTGTAGCGGCTCCTCCCCTTCAGCCTTGCGCAGGTGTAGCGGCTCCTCCCCTTCAGTCTTGCGCAGGTGTAGCGGCTCCTCCCCTTCAGTCTTGCGCAGGTGTAGCGGCTCCTCCCCTTCAGCCTTGCGCAGGTGTAGCGGCTCCTCCGCTTCAGCCTTGCGCAGGTGTAGCGGCTCCTCCCCTTCAGCCTTGCGCAGGTGTAGCGGCTCCTCCCCTTCGGCCTTGCGCAGGTGTAGCGGCTCCTCCCCCTCAGTCTTGCGCAGGTGTAGCGGCTCCTCCCCCTCAGCCTTGCGCAGGTGTAGCGGCTCCTCCCCCTCAGCCTTGCGCAGGTGTAGCGGCTCCTCCCCCTCAGCCTTGCGCAGGTGTAGCGGCTCCTCCCCCTCAGTCTTGTGCAGGTGTGCCGGCTCTGATTTCACTGCACATTGTGAGCTTCTCACAATGTGCATTACAAGCTGCAGCAAGTCAGAGCTCCGCCTCATTTCCTGGCAGGAGGATGTCCAGCATCATCTAGCTCCCCAGCCTGACTTTCCCCGCCCTTTCAATTCATTGGATGTCAGTTCTTTAAGTCATGAAGGCTCATCATGTGGGTGGCCTGCATTGTGGCTCGGAATGCCCTCCAAGATGGCATCCACCCATCAAGGCATTTGCATAACTCCTCCCAAGAACCAGCCCACTGTTTGCATTTTGCTGTTCATTTTTAGTGGCCTCCCAACACGCATACATGAAGTCAATTAAAACACGCCACTGAACCATTCATGTAATACGGAACACGTGTTCTGGTACACCCGCAATAGAGGCGGCAGGTATGGCTTTTGTGTTTAAGTGGCCATTAGAAATTAAAGGGCAACATCACATGCATTGACGTGTATACAAATGTGCATATGGGTGTGAAAAGGCCTTTCATTTGTCTGTCAAATTTCTTTGCTAAAAGGCAATTTCACTTTTCACTTTTATTTAAATATTTATGCAATATATATATAGATGCTACCTTTTATACAAACTGTATATATGGAGTTCTGTGTCCTGAATTCTGTCCTCTGACCAGTAGTGGGCGCTCTGTATATCCAGTATTGTCATCTAGTAGAAGGTGCTCTCTGTGGGGTTCCTGTATTCTGTCCTCTGACCAGTAGTGGGCGCTCTGTATATCCAGTATTGTCATCTAGTAGAAGGTGCTCCCTCTGTGGTTCCTGAATTCTGTCCTCTGACCAGTAGTGGGCGCTCTGTATATCCAGTATTGTCATCTAGTAGAAGGTGCTCCCTGTGGTTCCTGTATTCTCTCCTCTGACCAGTAGTGGGCGCTCTGTATATCCAGTATTGTCATCTAGTAGAAGGTGCTCTGTGTGGTTCCTGTATTCTGTCCTCTGACCAGTAGTGGGCACTCTGTATTCCAGTATTGTCATCTAGTAGAAGGTGCTCTCTGTGGGGTTCCTGTATTCTGTCCTCTGACCAGTAGTGGGCGCTCTGTATATCCAGTATTGTCATCTAGTAGAAGGTGCTCCCTCTGTGGTTCCTGAATTCTGTCCTCTGACCAGTAGTGGGCGCTCTGTATATCCAGTATTGTCATCTAGTAGAAGGTGCTCCCTGTGGTTCCTGTATTCTCTCCTCTGACCAGTAGTGGGCGCTCTGTATATCCAGTATTGTCATCTAGTAGAAGGTGGTCTCTGTGTGGTTCCTGTATTCTGTCCTCTGACCAGTAGTGGGCGCTCTGTATTCCAGTATTGTCATCTAGTAGAAGGTGCTCTCTGTGGTTCCTGTATTCTCTCCTCTGACCAGTAGTGGGCGCTCTGTATATCCAGTATTGTCATCTAGTAGAAGGTGCTCCCTCTGTGGTTCCTGTATTCTGTCCTCTGACCAGTAGTGGGCGCTCTGTATATCCAGTATTGTCACCTAGTAGAAGGTGGTCTCTGTGTGGTTCCTGTATTCTGTCCTCTGACCAGTAGTGGGCGCTCTGTATTCCAGTATTGTCATCTAGTAGAAGGTGCTCTCTGTGGTTCCTGTATTCTGTCCTCTGACCAGTAGTGGGCGCTCTGTATATCCAGTATTGTCATCTAGTAGAAGGTGCTCCCTCTGTGGTTCCTGTATTCTGTCCTCTGACCAGTAGTGGGCGCTCTGTATATCCTGTGATTTCTGTCCCTCAGTCAGTAGAGGGCGCTGTTCACTCATGTCTTTCCTCCATCTCATGCAGGGAGCAGTCCATGTCCTCTGTGGGGTTCTGTGTGATCAGCACTCAGAAGAGATGTTACCCGCTGGAAGATGCCACTCATATCGCCTTACGTGAGTCTCCATCATCAGACGGGAGATAGAGAGACACAAAGTAACATTGTTTATGAACATCGATCAGACGGGAGATAGAGAGATACAAAGTAACATTGTTTATAAACATCGATCAGACGGGAGATGGAGAGATACAAAGTAACATTGTTTATAAACATCGATCAGACGGGAGATAGAGAGATACAAAGTAACATTGTTTATAAACATCGATCAGACGGGAGATAGAGAGATACAAAGTAACATTGTTTATAAACATCGATCAGACGGGAGATGGAGAGATACAAAGTAACATTGTTTATAAACATCGATCAGATGGGAGATAGAGAGATACAAAGTAACATTGTTTATAAACATCGATCAGATGGGAGATAGAGATACAAAGTAACATCGTTTATAAACATCAATCAGATGGGAGATAGAGATACAAAGTAACATTGTTTATAAACATCGATCAGACGGGAGATGGAGAGATAAAAAGTAACATTGTTTATAAACATTGATCAGACGGGAGATGGAGAGATACAAAGTAACATTGTTTATAAACATCGATCAGATGGGAGATAGAGATACAAAGTAACATCGTTTATAAACATCGATCAGACGGGAGATAGAGATACAAAGTAACATTGTTTATAAACATCGATCAGATGGGAGATAGAGATACAAAGTAACATTGTTTATAAACATCGATCAGATGGGAGATAGAGATACAAAGTAACATCGTTTATAAACATCGATCAGATGGGAGATAGAGATACAAAGTAACATTGTTTATAAACATCGATCAGATGGGAGATAGAGATACAAAGTAACATCGTTTATAAACATCGATCAGACGGGAGACAGAGAGATACAAAGTAACATTGTTTATAAACATCGATCAGACGGGAGATAGAGAGATACAAAGTAACATTGTTTATAAACATCGATCAGACGGGAGATAGAGAGATACAAAGTAACATTGTTTATAAACATCGATCAGACAGGAGATAGAGAGATACAAAGTAACATTGTTTATAAACATCGATCAGACGGGAGATAGAGATACAAAGTAACAAATATAAAACACAAGATATTATTTGTTCATGAATGTTGTTCCTGAGCGTTGTGGGGGATGGGTATTCTTCGATGTGCATCGATCTCTCACATGGTCTGGTCTCCCGTCCTGCAGGCACAGTGCGGAGGTTCCTGGAGTCCCACGGGTCGGCTCTGGAGAAGGTGGTCTTTGCAGTCACAGAGCAGGAAGAGGTACCCCGAGGGATTTCTGTTTTCTCACCTGCGATCGTCTTTTCATGGTGCAGCTTCCCTGGCACTGATCGACTTTCCTGACACCTAACACAAATATTTGCTTTCCTCTATCCAAGCTAAACGCATTCATACTAAAAAGAATTTTTTTTTTTTTTTTTTCTTCAGTAATTTTTTGTTTTTCTCTTTTATTCTCCCCCCACCCCCCCCCCCCCCTCCTGCCCGGGCCAAAGCTCAGCTCTCACGCTGCACCCATATGTCCTTTTTATAATTTTCTTCACACAACTAGAACTTTCTTTTGGTGACATTTAATCACCGCCGGGGTTTTATTTTTTGCTAAATTAACAAAAAAAGACTGAAATTTTTGGAAAAAAAACACGTTTTTCTTTGTTTTTGTTATAAAAGTTTGCAAATAAATAATTGTTCTTCATAAATTTAGGCCGAGATGTATTCTGCTACATTTTTTTGGTGGAAATAACCCAAATCAGTATTTATTGAGTCTGTAGGAAAGTTATCGAGTTCACAAACTATGGGATATATCTGATGATCGATCGATCCTGAAGTACTGACGGACGATCTCATTTCTTGATATCCCCCAAATGTCAGGACAGGACAGATATCCCCCCAAATGTCAGGATGGTACAGATATCCCCCCAAATGTCAGGACAGTACAGATATCCCCCAAATGTCAGGACAGGACAGATATCCCCCCAAATGTCAGGACAGTACAGATATCCCCCAAATGTCAGGACGGTACAGATATCCCCCAAATGTCAGGACGGTACAGATATCCCCCAAATGTCAGGACAGTACAGATATCCCCCAAATGTCAGGACGGTACAGATATCCCCCCAAATGTCAGGATGGGACAGATATCCCCCAAATGTCAGGACGGTACAGATATCCCCCAAATGTCAGGACGGTACAGATATCCCCCAAATGTCAGGACGGTACAGATATCCCCCAAATGTCAGGACGGTACAGATATCCCCCAAATGTCAGGACGGTACAGATATCCCCCAAATGTCAGGACGGTACAGATATCCCCCAAATGTCAGGACGGTACAGATATCCCCCAAATGTCAGGACGGTACAGATATCCCCCAAATGTCAGGACAGGACAGATATCCCCCCAAATGTCAGGCTGGTACAGATATCCCCCCAAATGTCAGGCTGGTACAGATATCCCCCCAAATGTCAGGACGGTACAGATATCCCCCAAATGTCATAGTGGAGTTTGGAGTGTGACTGTTGGAGGTTGTGGACAGGTGTCTTTTATACTGATAACAAGTTCAAACAGGTGCCATTGATACAGGTAATGAGTGCAGGACAGAGGAGCCTCTTAGAGAAGAAGGTACAGGTCTGTGAGAGCCAGAAATCTTTCTTGTTTGTAGGCGACCAAATACTTATTTTCCCCCATAATTTGCAAATAAATTCTTTCCAGATCAGCCAATGAGATTGTCTGGATTTGTTTTCTCATTTTGTCTCTGATAGTTGAGGTCTCCCTATGATGCCAATTACAGGCCTCTCTCATCTCTGTAAGTGGGAGAACTTGCACCATTGGTGGGGACTAAATACTTCTTTTGCCCCACTGTATATACACATTCACATATATACAAAATCATAAAAAAAATTTTTATATAAACACACACAATAAAAAAATCTTACATTTTTTTTTTTTTTTTAGAATAAAACAATAATAATTTCGTTCTACTTTAACTTTTGCAATTTTTAGCTCTCACACATCTGGATAGCGGAGAGGCATAGGTTTGCACAGACAACACCCACAATATAAAATATATATATAAATAAAACCTGAATCAGATATGTAGCCAGGACTTGGTGCCCCCATCAGGGCGTTCTTAATGCGTGGTCCCAGGTACATTGGGGGCCCCATGAGAATTTTTCATTACATCATACTTGCCAACTATCCTGGATTTGCCGAGACAGTCACACTTTTTTTTTTTTTTTTTTTGTTTTTTTTTACTAAGCTGTACGAGGATTGCTTTGTCCCGGACCCTGTACTGTACCCGCGTGATCCCTGTATTCTGCTCTCCTGATCCCCTCCACAATGTGCCCTGCCCCCCCCCCCCCCCCCCCCATACTGTACCTTTTTGTATTGTTTAGGCTTTGATTTACGGCTTTTTTATTTTTTATTTTTTTTTGTTTAAAATTGATTTTAAAGTCCTAAATCTAGGTTTAACTCTATCAACTGGTAGGGGCCCCAGTGCTTTACTTTGCCTAGGGGCCCATGATGCTGTTAAGATGGCCCTGGTCCCCGTTGAAAATTTTCACGTTCTTTCCTGTTCTGTTGACAAACTGAAATTTCGCGTTGGGGAGGGAGGGGGGGAGGGGTTTGACTTCTTTGATTTTGTTTTTGTTTTTTTTGTTTGTTTTTTTTTTACTTTCGATGATATAAAACAAAACTTTATACGTCTTTGTTGTTTTCCTTGGTCCTGAAGTCCCTCCTGGTAGTTGGGTCCGAGCGCTCTCCGGTTCTATAGGAAAGGATTTGTGTTCAGCGGATAACGTTTTTTTTTTTTTTATGTCTCTTCCAGACCATTTACCTGCGTCTGCTGCCCCTGTACTTCCCCCGCTCCCTGTGGGAGGAGCAAAGTGCGCTGCCTCTCCTACCGCCAGATATCGGCAACGCCGACGGTGAGCCGATTGTGCCGGAGCGACAGATCCGAATTAGCGAGAAGCCCGGCGTGCACGAAGGTCAGTTCTGCCATAAATCCGGGTTCTTGTTTTATGGATTTCCTGGAAATGCTTCCTCCTACAAAGTTACAATGTACACTCTGATCACTGGGGGAGGGGAGACTGAGGAAATGCCTCCTCCTCCTTCTACAGTCTCCCCTCCCCCAGTGATCAGACTGTACATTGTAACTTTGAAGAAGGGGGAAGAGGCATTTCCTCAGTCTCCCCTCCCCCAGTGATCAGACTGTACATTGTAACTTTGGAGGAGGAGGAGGAGGCATTTCCTCAAAGTTACAATGTACAGTCTGATCAGTGGGGGAGGGGAGACTGAGGAAATGCCTCTTCCCCCTTCTTCAAATTTACAATGTACAGTCTGATCACTAGGGGAGGGGAGACTGAGGAAATGTTCTCATTGGAGGGAAATGTTGATGTGCGTTTTCAGATGACACGGATGAAGAGGAGGGGCTGGAACGGGACTTGTCTCTCATTGGCTCTCACGCCTTTGCACGCATGGAAGGGGATGTAGACAAACAGCGACGCCTCGCCCTGCAGGGGCAGCTATCAGGGGCCACTCTGCAGAAGCAGCATCAGAGGAAGTGAGTATACGGGGGGGATGATGTCAGAGGAAGGGAGTATACGGGGGGGAATGGTATCAGAGGAAGGGAGTATACGGGGGGGGGGATGATGTCAGAGGAAGGGAGTATACGGGGGGATTATGTCAGAGGAAGGGAGTATACGGGGGGAATGGTATCGGAGGAAGGGAGTATACGGGGGGAATGGTATCGGAGGAAGGGAGTACACGGGGGGAATGGTATCGGAGGAAGGGAGTACACGGGGGGAATGGTATCGGAGGAAGGGAGTACACGGGGGGAATGGTATCGGAGGAAGGGAGTACACGGGGGGAATGGTATCGGAGGGGGGAAGTATACAGGGGGGATGATATCAGGGGAGGGAAGTATACAGGGGGGATGATATCAGGGGAGGGAAGTATACAGGGGGGGTGATATCAGAAGAAGGGAGTATACAGGGGGGGATGATATCAGAAGAAGGGAGTATACAGGGGGGGATGGTATCAGAGGAGGGAAGTATACAGGGGGGGATGATATCAGAAGAAGGGAGTATACGGGGGGGGGATGATATCAGAGGAGGGAGTATACGGGGGGGATGGTATCAGAGGAGGGAGTATACGGGGGGGATGGTATCAGAGGAGGGAGTATACGGGGGGGGGATGATATCAGAGGAGGGAGTATACGGGGGGGATGATATCAGAAGAAGGGAGTATACGGGGGGGGGGGGATGATATCAGAGGAGGGAGTATACGGGGGGGATGATATCAGAAGAAGGGAGTATACGGGGGGGGGGGGATGATATCAGAGGAGGGAGTATACGGGGGGGGATGATATCAGAGGAGGGAAGTATACAGGGGGGATGATATCAGTAAATACCCCCTTAGGTGTAAGGTGTTTGTTGCCCATAGCAACCGGCGGATATTTTTCTGTTGCCGGATCCTATACAGAGATCTGTCTTTGCTATGGGAAAGAATTACAAGCTGAAAAAAGTCAGCATTGCGTACTCTCCGTGTGAGATGAGGAAAAATTAAAATAAATCCTTAGAGGTTGCGGCGCTGAGGTTGCGGCGCTGTGGTTGCGGCGCTGTGGTTGCGGCGCTGTGGTTGCGGCGCTGAGGTTGCGGCACTGAGGTTGCGGCGCTGTGGTTGCGGCGCTGAGTAAATATAAATTTATATAAATGATATTTTCGGTGCACATCGCTGCTGCAACCATGACATTTGTTTTTCTCACGGAGTAAATACAAAAACAACATTTGTGGAACCCGGAAACAATGTATCTTTTTCCTGTAATAGATGACTTCCTATATCGTTGGATTGATCCAGCAGCCAAAATGCGTAAATGTTTTCTCAGTGAGGTATTGCAGAGAACTGTCCCACATTCCGGCCGTGGGAAGGAGCTGCTCCGCCCGCTGATGTCATTGTATTGGTATGATGTCATACTTTTATTATTCACCGTGTGACTTGTGCGATGTTTCCTGTAGTTATAACCGCTGGCTGTCGCGGGCGCGGACGGAGGATCTGTCGGACATCGCCGCACTCAAAGCTTTATACCAGTCCGGTGAGTGTGCGTTCAGTTGTACGGCTTCCCTGCCCTGCACCCCCCCTGGGTGTGACTGGCCAGTCGCAAAAAAAAAGGGGACGCTTCCCCCCATGTATGCGTATGCTCATTTTGGAGGACGCGTCACCCCCGACAACCCCCTTCCCACATCACTCAGGTTGTCAGCGGCAATTGTTTTTACCCTGAGAGAGCGTCCCTTCCAGGCATTATGGTGTCCACCTACCGCCTGCGGAGGTACACATGAGCGGGGGGGGTGCCGTCACGTGACTGCGAAAAGTCAGATTGTTTATGTAGCTTTTTTTTTTTTTTTATTGACCACTTGTATGTACATATATATGTGTGTATATGAGATATATATATATATATATATATATATATATATATATATATATATTATAATATATACAGTCAGGTCCATAAATATTGGGACATGGACACAATTCGAACATTTTTGGCTTTATACACCACCACAATGGGTTTGAAATGAAATGAACAAGATGTGCTTTAACTGCAGACTGTCAGCTTTAATTTGAGGGTATTGACATCCAAATCTGGTGAACGGTGTAGGAATTGCAACAGTTTGCATATGTGCCTCCATATACCGCTAGAACTTTCATGTTAACTCGGGTGTCAAACTGGCGGCCCTCCAGCTGTTGCCAAACTACAAGTCCCATCATGCCTCTGCCTTTGGGAGTCATGCTTGTGACTGTCAGTCTTGCAATGCCTCATGGGACTTGTAGTTTGGCAACAGCTGGAGGGCCACCAGTTTGACACCTGTGACCAGGGGCGGACTGACCATTTGGAAACTTGGGCACTGCCCGAGGGCCCGGGGTCAGTAGGAGGCCCCATAAGATGCCCCTGGTACCTTTTTCATAGGCTTTTTTGAGTTTGGGCAAGGGCACAGGGGCCCCATGATCCCCTATTGCCCGGGGGCCCCATGAGTTGTCAGTCCGCCCCTGCCTGTGACAAATTCATTTACACATATTGTGATTTTTTTTTTTTTTTTTTTTTAAAGCAAAGACATAAAGCAGAGTACGTTTTTGTCTAAATTTATGACAAAATGTGATTTTTTAAAAAAATGTATTACTGGAGGTATTTAATAGAAAAAAGTCCAATATATATATTTTTTTTTTTTCACAAAATTGTCACCTTTTTTTTTGCTTATAGCGCAAAAAATAAAAACGCACAGGCGATGAAATGCCACCGAAAGCTCAGTTTGTGAGGAAAAAAAGGATGTAAGTTTCATTTGGGTTCAGCGTTGCATGACCGCGCAATTGTCAGTTAAAGTAAGGCAGCGCCGTATCGCAAAAAATGGCCTGGTCGTGAAGGGAGGGGGGGGGGGAATCCTCTGGAAGGCAGATGGTTAACTGACAATTGAACGGTCATGCAACACTGCACCCAAATGAAATTTACGTCTTCTATTTTTTACTGTTTCCCACGAATTGGGCTTTCATTCGGTGGTATTTGATCGCCTGTGCGGTTTTTTTTTTTTTTTTTTTTTTTTTTTTTTTTTTTTTATGTGCTATAAAAAAAAATTTTAGAGAAAAAAAAACAATTTTTGACTTTTTTGCTATTAATCATGTCCAGTTAAATTTTTTTTAAAAAAATCACATTTCGTCATAAATTTTGGCCACAATTTATTCCGCTCCATGTCTGCTAAAAAAAAAATCTCTGTAAATTAATTGGTTCACATGAAAGTTATAGCGTCTACAAATGGTGTATATATACTGAAATATTGGGGGGAGGTGGTTCCCACGAATTTAGTTTTCTTTTGGTGATATTTGATCGCCTGTGAATTTCTACATTTTTGTGCTATAAAATCTAAAAATATATCAAATATTTTTGACTTTTTGCTATTAAAAAAATTATAAAAAATCTAATTTCATCATAAATTTAGGCCAAAATGTATTCTGCTCCGTGTCTTCTCTTAAAAAAAAAAAAAAAAAAAAAAAAAAAAAAATCCCGATATGTGTAAATTAATTGGTTTACGTAAAAGTTATAGCGTTTACAAATGGCGGGATATATATATACTGACATATTTTTTTTTGGGGGGGGGGGTTCCCATGAATTGAGCTTTCTTTCAGTAGTATTTGATCACCTGTGAATTTTTTTTTTTTTTTGCGCTATAAAAAAAATACAAAAACTTTGAGAAAAAAAAAACTATTTTTGGATTTTGCTATTAAACACGTCCAGTAAAAAAATTTAAAAAATCTAATTTTGTCATAAATTTAGACCAAAACATATTCTGCTCCGTGTCTTTGCTTAAAAAAAAAAAATCCTGACGCATGTAAATTAATTGGTTTACGTGAAAGATATAGCGTTTGCAAATGGTGGTGTATATACTGAAATTTTGGGGGGGAGGGGGGTTCTCACGAATTGAACTTGCTTTTGGTGGTATTTGATCACCTGTGAATTTAAAAAAATTTTTGAGCTATAAAAAAAAAAAAAAAGACAATTTAGAGGAAAAAAAACACTATTTTTTACTTTTTGCTATTAAACACGTCCAGTAAAAAAATAAAAAAAATTCTAATTTCGTCATAAATTTAGGCCAAAATGTATTCTGCTCCATGTCTTCGCTAAAAAAAAAAAAATCCCGATACGTGTAAATTAATTAGTTTTAGTGAAAGTTATAGCGTCTATAAATGGCGGGATATATACTGAAATTTTATTTTTTTGGGGGGGTGGGGTTTACTAGTAATGGCGGCACTCATAGCGGTACTGCGGTGGGCATTCTGACACTGGGGGGGGGGGAACTGACTTGGTGTCACCGACATCCCCAGTGACACCAATACAGTGATCCGTGCTAATAAAAAGCACTGGCGCTGTACTAATGGCACTAGGAAGGGGTTAACGTGGGGGCGATCAAAGGGTTAACTGTGTGCTGTTTCACTGTATGCATGCTGCTATGCAGAGCCATACAAAGCAGTGTGCCTGAGCTGACGGGAGAGATCTGTATCGTTTACATACAGTTCCCCCCCCCCCCCCGTCGGTATTACTTGGCGATCACCGGGTGTCGGCGAGTAATCACCAGCAAGACCCGGTGTGGGAAAGGCATGCGCCCCCTACCCGGAACTGCAAAATAATGTATATTTGTGCTTGTGTAACTTTTATTTCTTTTTTTTTTTTTTTTTTATCATCATCACTAGAGATGAGCGAAGTATTCAAAAATTCGATTCGACTGATTCGGCGAATTCGTGGAAAAATTTCGATTCGAGTCGAATATATTCGCTGTGAATTTAACTTAAAAAAGGGTGTTTCTAGGCTTCAGAGAGACTTAATATTAGTGCTGAACACTGTACCTTTAATTTAAATGCCCTTGGAGTCTGCTGGGGAAGAGAAATAATACTGTCAGTCAGTATGACATGCAGATGAGTGCTGTCGATCTTAGAATCACTGCACACTTCACTCATTTGGCCAGTCACGGGGCCAAAACCAGAGTGTGGAGCCACAGTGTGGCGGTGGAGGCAGCAGCAATGGGAGGCCATACAGCACCCTATGACAAAATGGAAACCACCAGCAGTGTGAGGAGACCTGAAAGTGGCACATGGCAGAGTGTGGCGATGGAGACAGCAGCAATGGGAGGCCGTACAGGGACCCATGACACACTCTGGACCTGGCAGCAGCATGAGGAGGCGGTACAGGGGCCCATGGCAGATTACGGGCCTGGCAGCAGCATGAGGAGTCGGTACGGGGGCCCATGGCAGATTACAGGCCTGGCAGCAGCAATGGGAGGCCGTACAGGGACCCATGACACAATCTGGACCTGGCAGCAGCATGGGGAGGCGGTACAGGGGCCCATGACAGATTACGGGCCTGGCAGCAGCATTTGGAGTCGGTACGGGGGCCCATGACACACTCTGGACCTGGCAGCAGCATGAGGAGGCGGTACAGGGGCGCATGACAGATTACGAGCCTGGCAGCAGCAACTTGGACAGGAGGACGTTCAGCTTCTGCACCGTCGGGTGCGTGCTCGCAAACTGTTGTCTCTTGGAAACGGATTCCAAGAAAGACTGCTGACGGAATCCGTGAAGAGGAGTAGCAGGAGAAGGAGCATCTGAACGAGCGGAATATGCCAACAAGCGACAACAGGGGCCCATGACAGATTACGGGCCTGGCAGCAGCATGAGGAGTCGGTACGGGGGCCCATGGCAGATTAGGGGCCTGGCAGCAGCAATGGGAGGCCGTACAGGGACCCATGACAGACTCTGGACCTGGCAGCAGCATGAGGAGGCGGTATAGGGGCCCATGGCAGATTAGGGGCCTGGCAGCAGCTATGGGAGGCCCGTAATCTGCCAGCACCCTATGACAAAAAATGGAATACACCAGCAGTGTGAGGAGACCTGAAAGTGGCACATGGCAGAGTGTGGCGATGGAGACAGCAGCAATGGGAGGCCGTACAGGGACCCATGAGAGACTCTGGACTTGGCAGCAGCATGAGGAGGCGGTATAGGGGCCCATGGCAGATTAGGGGCCTGGCAGCAGCTATGGGAGGCCCGTAATCTGCCAGCACCCTATGACAAAAAATGGAACACACCAGCAGTGTGAGGAGACCTGAAAGTGGCACATGTTTGAGGCATGATTCATGGCGGATTTAGTCAGTTGTGTCAGGAACTGGTGGTTTGAAATCCAGACTAATCCACGCCTGATTCATTTTCACAAACGTGAGTCTCTCCACACTTTGGGTGGACAGTCGTATCCTCCGCGGAGTTACAATACCTCCTGCCGCACTAAACACGCGCTCCGATGCCACGCTACTGGCCGGGCATGACAGCCTTTCAAGGGCAAATTCAGCTAGTTGGGGCCAAAGGTCAAGTTTCGTTGCCCAGTAGTCAAGGGGATTGTCTACCTCGGTTGGCAGGGTGCTGTCCAAGTAGGCCTAAGCCTGTTGTTTGAGGTCCTGCTCCAGGTCCACCTGATGCTGCTGCTGCTGCTGCTGCGGCTGGTTAGTAGTTTCCTCACTGCGCTGGTGAAGAAAGCTACTCATCATCGACTGCAGACTGAGGCAGCCGCTGCTGGTGGAGCTGCCACTGCTCCTACCACCCCACCCCTCCCCTGCTGCCATGGCAGCGGAACGCGAGCGCACAGGGCCCACAGTGTCTGAGGATGGACGTTGGCGCAGACAGGCAGAGACCAACTGACTACATAGGTGGTTTTTATAGTACGTTATTTTGGCCTCCCTCTCAGCAGGTGTGAAAAAGGCCACCATTTTTGAACGGTAGCGAGGGTCCAACAAGGTGGACAGCCAAAAGTCATCCCTCTGTCTGATGGTTATTATTCGGCTGTCGCTACGCAAGCAAGCGAGCATGCTATGGGCCATTTGTGCCAAGGAATGCGAGGGACTCCCTGCCTCCATCTCCACAGCATACTGCCACGGTGCGTCTGGGTCCTCTGTCTCCTCCTCCTCCTCTACCAGATGCTCCTGCTCCTCCACTCCTGTCCGCTGAGTGGAAAAACCACCCATTTCACTCAATAATTCCTGAGCACCAATGTCCTCCTCTACCTCCTCCTCTTCTTCCTGTCCTGCCCCCACAGGGGTCATGTGGCGTTGAGATCTGTGCGCCACGTCTACCGCACCCTGACCAGCCATTGTTAACAGCATTTGTTCCAGGACGTGCAACAGAGGAATGACGTCGTTCATCCCATAGTCCTGCCGACTCACGAATAGCGTGGCCTCCTCAAAGGGCCTGAGCAAGCGCAGGTGTCACGCATGAGCTGCCAATGGCTGACATCGAAGTTACACAGGGGAGTACCTTTATCCGCTTTTAACATCAGGAAATCGGTGATGGCCTTTCGCTGTTCGTAAAGGCGGTCTAACATATGTAGGGTTGAATTCCACCTTGTTGCAACGTCACAGCATGAGGAGTCGGTACGGGGGCCCATGGCAGATTACGGGCCTGGCAGCAGCAATGGGAGGCCCGTAATCTGCCAGCACCCTATGTCAAAAAATTCAACACACCAGCAGTGTGAGGAGACCTGAAAGTGGCACATGGCAGAGTGTGGCGATGGAGACAGCAGCAATGGGAGGCCGTACAGGGACCCATGAGAGACTCTAGACTTGGCAGCAGCATGAGGAGGCGGTATATAGGGGCCCATGGCAGATTAGGGGCCTGGCAGCAGCTATGTGAGGCCCGTAATCTGCCTGCACCCTATGTCAAAAAATTTAACACACCAGCAGTGTGAAGAGACCTGAAAGTGGCACATGGCAGCAGAGTGTGGCGATGGAGACAGCAGCAATGGGAGGCCGTACAGGGACCCATGAGAGACTCTGGACCTAGCAGCAGCATGAGGAGGCGGTATATAGGGGCCTATGGCAGATTAGGGGCCTGGCAGCAGCTATAGGAGGCCCGTAATCTGCCAGCACCCTATGTCAAAAAATTAAACACACCAGCAGTGTGAGGAGACCTGAAAGTGGCACATGTTTGAGGCATGATTCATGGCGGATTTAGTCAGTTGTGTCAGGAACTGGTGGTTTGAAATCCAGACTAATCCACGCCTGATTCATTTTCACAAACGTGAGTCTCTCCACACTTTGGGTGGACAGTCGTGTCCTCCGCGGAGTTACAATACCTCCTGCCGCACTAAACACGCGCTCCGATGCCACGCTACTGGCCGGGCATGACAGCCTTTCAAGGGCAAATTCAGCTAGTTGGGGCCAAAGGTCAAGTTTCGTTGCCCAGTAGTCAAGGGGATTGTCTACCTCGGTTGGCAGGGTGCTGTCCAAGTAGGCCTAAGCCTGTTGTTTGAGGTCCTGCTCCAGGTCCACCTGATGCTGCTGCTGCTGCTGCTGCGGCTGGTTAGTAGTTTCCTCACTGCGCTGGTGAAGAAAGCTACTCATCATCGACTGCAGACTGAGGCAGCCGCTGCTGGTGGAGCTGCCACTGCTCCTACCACCCCACCCCTCCCCTGCTGCCATGGCAGCGGAACGCGAGCGCACAGGGCCCACAGTGTCTGAGGATGGACGTTGGCGCAGACAGGCAGAGACCAACTGACTACATAGGTGGTTTTTATAGTACGTTATTTTGGCCTCCCTCTCAGCAGGTGTGAAAAAGGCCACCATTTTTGAACGGTAGCGAGGGTCCAACAAGGTGGACAGCCAAAAGTCATCCCTCTGTCTGATGGTTATTATTCGGCTGTCGCTACGCAAGCAAGCGAGCATGCTATGGGCCATTTGTGCCAAGGAATGCGAGGGACTCCCTGCCTCCATCTCCACAGCATACTGCCACGGTGCGTCTGGGTCCTCTGTCTCCTCCTCCTCCTCTACCAGATGCTCCTGCTCCTCCACTCCTGTCCGCTGAGTGGAAAAACCACCCATTTCACTCAATAATTCCTGAGCACCAATGTCCTCCTCTACCTCCTCCTCTTCTTCCTGTCCTGCCCCCACAGGGGTCATGTGGCGTTGAGATCTGTGCGCCACGTCTACCGCACCCTGACCAGCCATTGTTAACAGCATTTGTTCCAGGACGTGCAACAGAGGAATGACGTCGTTCATCCCATAGTCCTGCCGACTCACGAATAGCGTGGCCTCCTCAAAGGGCCTGAGCAAGCGCAGGTGTCACGCATGAGCTGCCAATGGCTGACATCGAAGTTACACAGGGGAGTACCTTTATCCGCTTTTAACATCAGGAAATCGGTGATGGCCTTTCGCTGTTCGTAAAGGCGGTCTAACATATGTAGGGTTGAATTCCACCTTGTTGCAACGTCACAGCATGAGGAGTCGGTACGGGGGCCCATGGCAGATTACGGGCCTGGCAGCAGCAATGGGAGGCCCGTAATCTGCCAGCACCCTATGTCAAAAAATTCAACACACCAGCAGTGTGAGGAGACCTGAAAGTGGCACATGGCAGAGTGTGGCTATGGAGACAGCAGCAATGGGAGGCCGTACAGGGACCCATGACACACTCTGGACTTGGCAGCAGCATGAGGAGGCGGTATAGGGGCCCATGGCAGATTAGGGGCCTGGCAGCAGCAATGGGAGGCCGTACAGGGACCCATGAGAGACTCTGGACCTGGCAGCAGCATGAGGAGGCGGTATATAGGGGCCTATGGCAGATTAGGGGCCTGGCAGCAGCTATGGGAGGCCCGTAATCTGCCAGCACCCTATGTCAAAAAATTCTACACACCAGCAGTGTGTGAGGAGACCTGAAAGTGGCACATGGCAGAGTGTGGCGATGGAGACAGCAGCAATGGGAGGCCGTACAGGGACCCATGACAGACTCTGGACCTGGCAGCAGCATGAGGAGGCGGTATATAGGGGCCTATGGCAGATTAGGGGCCTGGCAGCAGCTATGGGAGGCCCGTAATCTGCCAGCACCCTATGTCAAAAAATTCTACACACCAGCAGTGTGAGGAGACCTGAAAGTGGCACATGGCAGAGTGTGGCGATGGAGACAGCAGCAATGGGAGGCCGTACAGGGACCCATGAGAGACTCTGGACCTGGCAGCAGCATGAGGAGGCGGTATATAGGGGCCTATGGCAGATTAGGGGCCTGGCAGCAGCTATGGGAGGCCCGTAATCTGCCAGCACCCTATGTCAAAAAATTCTACACACCAGCAGTGTGAGGAGACCTGAAAGTGGCACATTTCAGAGTGTGGCGATGGAGACAGCAGCAATGGGAGGCCGTACAGGGACCCATGAGAGACTCTGGACCTGGCAGCAGCATGAGGAGGCGGTATATAGGGGCCTATGGCAGATTAGGGGCCTGGCAGCAGCTATGGGAGGCCCGTAATCTGCCAGCACCCTATGTCAAAAAATTCTACACACCAGCAGTGTGTGAGGAGACCTGAAAGTGGCACATGGCAGAGTGTGGCGATGGAGACAGCAGCAATGGGAGGCCGTACAGGGACCCATGAGAGACTCTGGACCTGGCAGCAGCATGAGGAGGCGGTATATAGGGGCCTATGGCAGATTAGGGGCCTGGCAGCAGCTATGGGAGGCCCGTAATCTGCCAGCACCCTATGTCAAAAAATTCTACACACCAGCAGTGTGTGAGGAGACCTGAAAGTGGCACATGGCATGAGACACTGTGGACCTGGCAGCAGCATGAGGAGGCGGTATATAGGGGCCTATGGCAGATTAGGGGCCTGGCAGCAGCAATGGGAGGCCCGTAATCTGCCAGCACCCTATGTCAAAAAATTCTACACACCAGCAGTGTGTGAGGAGACCTGAAAGTGGCACATGGCAGAGTGTGGCGATGGAGACAGCAGCAATGGGAGGCCGTACAGGGACCCATGAGAGACTCTGGACCTGGCAGCAGCATGAGGAAGCGGTATATAGGGGCCTATGGCAGATTAGGGGCCTGGCAGCAGCTATAGGAGGCCCATAATCTGCCAGCACCCTATGTCAAAAAATTCTACACACCAGCAGTGTGAGGAGACCTGAAAGTGGCACATGGCATGAGACACTGTGGACCTGGCAGCAGCATGAGGAGGCGGTATATAGGGGCCCATGGCAGATTAGGGGCCTGGCAGCAGCTATGGGAGGCCCGTAATCTGCCAGCACCCTATGTCAAAAAATTCTACACACCAGCAGTGTGTGAGGAGACCTGAAAGTGGCACATGGCAGAGTGTGGCGATGGAGACAGCAGCAATGGGAGGCCGTACAGGGACCCATGAGAGACTCTGGACCTGGCAGCAGCATGAGGAGGCAGTATATAGGGGCCCATGGCAGATTAGGGGCCTGGCAGCAGCAATGGGAGGCCCGTAATCTGCCAACACCCTATGTCAAAAAATTCTACACACCAGCAGTGTGTGAGGAGACCTGAAAGTGGCACATGGCAGAGTGTGGCGATGGAGACAGCAGCAATGGGAGGCCGTACAGGGACCCATGAGAGACTCTGGACCTGGCAGCAGCATGAGGAGGCGGTATATAGGGGCCTATGGCAGATTAGGGGCCTGGCAGCAGCTATGGGAGGCCCGTAATCTGCCAGCACCCTATGTCAAAAAATTCTACACACCAGCAGTGTGTGAGGAGACCTCAAAGTGGCACATGTTTGAGGCATGATTCATGGCGGATTTAGTCAGTTGTGTCAGGAACTGGTGGTTTGAAATCCAGACTAATCCACGCCTGATTCATTTTCACAAACGTGAGTCTCTCCACACTTTGGGTGGACAGTCGTGTCCTCCGCGGAGTTACAATACCTCCTGCCGCACTAAACACGCGCTCCGATGCCACGCTACTGGCCGGGCATGACAGCCTTTCAAGGGCAAATTCAGCTAGTTGGGGCCAAAGGTCAAGTTTCGTTGCCCAGTAGTCAAGGGGATTGTCTACCTCGGTTGGCAGGGTGCTGTCCAAGTAGGCCCAAGCCTGTTGTTTGAGGTCCTGCTCCAGGTCCACCTGATGCTGCTGCTGCTGCTGCGGCTGGTTAGTAGTTTCCTCACTGCGCTGGTGAAGAAAGCTACTCATCGACTGCAGACTGAGGCAGCCGCTGCTGGTGGAGCTGCCACTGCTCCTACCACCCCACCCCTCCCCTGCTGCCATGGCAGCGGAACGCGAGCGCACAGGGCCCACAGTGTCTGAGGATGGACGTTGGCGCACAAAGGCAGAGACCAACTGACTACATAGGTGGTTTTTATAGTACGTTATTTTGGCCTCCCTCTCAGCAGGTGTGAAAAAGGCCACCATTTTGGAACGGTAGCGAGGGTCCAACAAGGTGGACAGCCAAAAGTCATCCCTCTGTCTGATGGTTATTATTCGGCTGTCGCTACGCAAGCAAGCGAGCATGCTATGGGCCATTTGTGCCAAGGAATGCGAGGGACTCCCTGCCTCCATCTCCACAGCATACTGCCACGGTGCGTCTGGGTCCTCTGTCTCCTCCTCCTCCTCCTCTACCAGATGCTCCTGCTCCTCCACTCCTGTCCGCTGAGTGGAAAAACCACCCATTTCACTCAATAATTCCTGAGCACAAATGTCCTCCTCTACCTCCTCCTCTTATTCCTGTCCTGCCCCCACAGGGGTCATGTGGCGTTGAGATCTGTGTGCCACGTCTACCGCACCCTGACCAGCCATTGTTAACAGCATTTGTTCAAGGACGTGCAACAGAGGAATGACGTCGTTCATCCCATAGTCCTGCCGACTCACGAATAGCGTGGCCTCCTCAAAGGGCCTGAGCAAGCGGCAGGTGTCACGCATGAGCTGCCAATGGCTGACATCGAAGTTACACAGGGGAGTACCTTTATCCGCTTGTAACATCAGGAAATCGGTGATGGCCTTTCGCTGTTCGTAAAGGCGGTCTAACATGTGTAGGGTTGAATTCCACCTTGTTGCAACGTCGCAGATCAGGCGATGCTGTGGAATTCCGTTCTGCCGCTGCAGCTCAAGGAGGGTGTGCTTTGCGGTGTAGGAATGGCTGAAATGCATGCAAAGTTTACGTGACATTTTAAGGATGTCTTGCAGTGGGATGGTGGATTTTAAGAACCGCTTGACAACCAGATTGAACACGTGAGCCATGCATGGCGCATGGCACAACCTTCTTTGACGCAGAGCAGACACCATGTTCTTTCCGTTGTCAGTCAACATGGTTCCGATTTTCAGTTTGCGCGGAGACAGCCATCTGTCGATTTCTCTGTTCATTACACTCAGAAGTTCCTCCCCTGTGTGACTACGTTCTCCAAGGCATACCAGGTGCAGAACAGCGTGACACCGTTGCGCCCTGCACATGTGATATGCCGGTCGGGTAATGGGACTTGGCACGGGGGTGGCGGCTGAGGACACGGCGGAAGAAGAGGTGGTAGAGGCGGACATCTTTGCCGGACCAAGGACGTGCAAACGTGGAGGCAAAAGCGGCGTGACCTGTCCAAGTTGCTGGTGCGGCTGTGACGGCACCACGTTCACCCAGTGGGCCGTAAATGACATGTACTGTCCCTGACCATAGTTACAGCTCCACACGTCGGCGCTGCCGTGCACTTTGGCAGAGACCGACATGCTCAAAGACTGGCCCACCATCTCTTCTACATGTGAATGCAGGGCTGGCACTGCCTTTTTGGCGAAGAAATGACGGCTTGGCACTCTCCACCGCGGCGCGGCACAAGCCATCATTTCTCGGAAATGTGCTGAGTCCACCAGTTGGAAAGGGAGGGACTGCAGCACCAGCAACTTGGACAGGAGGACGTTCAGCTTTTGCACCGTCGGGTGCGTGCTCGCAAACTGTTGTCTCTTGGAAACGGATTCCAAGAAAGACTGCTGACGGAATCCGTGAAGAGGAGTAGCAGGAGAAGGAGCATCTGAACGAGCGGAAGATGCCAACGAGCGACAACTCCCCTCAGCAGAGGTGTTGGAGCCTTGACTGGCTGATGGAGGGCGATTGACGTCGGGTGACGGAGCAAGTAACGGAGCGGGTGATGGAGCGGGGGCTGGGGCGGGCAGAACCGCCGTATCTTTATCACGGTTTTCCCAGGCCACCAAATGGCGACGCTGCATATGCTGCCGCAACGCTGTAGTCCCAACATGGGCCCCCTGGCCACGCTTGACTTTCTGGCCACATAGTCGACATACGGCTACGTTTACTTCCTCGGGCGGCTTGACGAAAAATTGCCACACTGCCGAGTAGGAAACTTTGCCCCCGCTACTCCTCACTGGCTGACTGCTGCTTCCTCCGTGCACACCGGCACCACTACTGGCCGTGGTGGTAGGCTGCAGTGGAGCTGGTGCTCTACTCCGTGGCCGTTTGGCTCCACTGACACTGCTGCGACCCTGCTGCTGTCTCCTGGGCAACCCACCGACTGTTTTGCTCGCTGCCAAGCTGGCACCCTCTTCTCCTGATGATGCGGAAGAAATTGCCTGATGACGACGAGGCTGCCAAGTGCGATCAACCTCCTCATCATCAAGTAGGGTCTCCGCCTCACTACTAGCCCCCTCGGCTGCGTCTGGGTCAGGAGACAGACCTGTCTCTAGACCGGCTACCGAGCCACTCTCCTCGCCACTACTTCTTCGCCTAGCTGCTGAAAAGGCGGATGTCTCCCCCCGTTCCTGACCGCCCTCTATTAGCTCTTCCTCACTGTACAGTGGGGCTGAGCCCACAGCATGCGATACTTCGCTTGGTGAGGGAACACCAAAGGACAGGGGCAGGTAGAGGACACGTGATTTCAGTGGGCTTGGTCCCGGGCCATGCCAACTAACGGTTGTGTCTGACGTACCCACCGACCGTTGGCTGTAGGTGTCAGAGGTGACCTGGGAAGAGGAAGACGACCGAGCCAACCAATCGACGACGGCAGGGTTGTCGGTGGAGACACGACCGCTGGATGACACCGGGAGCACTGGCCTCTGGCTGCGAATAGTGCTGCCTCGACCCCTTCCTCTGCTGCCACGTCTGCTCGCTCCTGAAACATTGCCTCCTCTGCCACTCCTCTGCATGTTGTCTGACATACTCTTTAATTAAACGATTATGTGTCCCTGAGTAACAATTCTGTGTCCCTGAGTAACAATTCTGTGTCTGTGCGAGTAACAATTCTGTGGCCCTAAGTAACAGTTCTGTGGCCCTCAGTAACAATTCTGTGTCCCTGATTAACGTTTCTGTGGCCCCAAGTAACAGTTCTGTGGCCCTCAGTAACAATTCTGTGTCTGTGCGAGTAACAATTCTGTGTCTGTGCGAGTAACAATTCTGTGTCTGTGCGAGAAACAATTCTGTGGCCCTAAGTAACAGTTCTGTGGCCCTCAGTAACAGTTCTGTTTCCCTGAGTAACAATTCTGTGTCTGTGCGAGTAAGAATTCTGTGTCTGTGCGAGTAACAGTTCTGTGGCCCTAAGTAACAGTTCTGTGGCCCTCAGTAACAGTTCTGTGGCCCTGAGTAACAATTCTGTGTCTGTGCGAGTAACAATTCTGTGTCTGTGCGAGTAACAATTCTGTGGCCCTAAGTAACGGTTCTGTGGCCCTCAGTAACAGTTCTATGTCCCTGTGTAACAATTCTGTGTCTGTGCGAGTAACAATTCTGTGGCCCTAAGTAACAGTTCTGTGGCCCTCAGTAACAATTCTGTGTCTGTGCGAGTAACAATTCTGTGTCTGTGCGAGTAACAATTCTGTGTCTGTGCGAGTAACAATTCTGTGGCCCTAAGTAACAGTTCTGTGGCCCTCAGTAACAATTCTGTGTCTGTCCCTGAGTAACAATTCTGTGGCCCTAACTAAAGTTTCTGTGGCCCTAAGTAACAATTCTCTGGCACTCAGTAACAATTCTGTCTGTCCCTGAGTAACAATTCTGTGGCCCTAATAACGTTTCTGTGGCCCTAAGTAACAATTATCTGGCACTCAGTAACAATTCTGTCTGTCCCTGAGTAACAATTCTCTGGCACTCAGTAACAATTCTGTCTGTCCCTGAGTAAAAATTCTGTGGCCCTAAGTAAAGTTTCTGTGGCCCTAAGTAACAATTCTCTGGCACTCCGTAACAATTCTGTCTGTCCCTGAGTAACAATTCTGTCTGTCCCTGAGTAAAAATTCTGTGGCCCTAAGTAAAGTTTCTGTGGCCCTGAGTAACAATTCTCTGGCACTCCGTAACAATTCTGTCTGTCCCTGAGTATGAATTCTGTGGCCCTAACTAGCGTTTCTTTGTCCCTAAGTAACAGTTCTGTGGCCCTGAGTAACAATTCTGTGTCTGTGCGAGTAACAATTCTGTGGCCCTAAGTAACAGTTCTGTGGCCTTCAGTAACAATTCTGTGTCTGTGCGAGTAACAATTCTGTGGCCCTAAGTAAAGTTTCTGTGGCCCTAAGTAACAATTCTCTGGCACTCAGTAACAATTCTGTCTGTCCCTGAGTAAAAATTCTGTGGCCCTAATTAAAGTTTCTGTGGCCCTCAGTAACAATTCTGTGTCTGTGCGAGTAACAATTCTGTGTCTGTGCGAGTAACAATTCTGTGGCCCTAAGTAACGGTTCTGTGGCCCTCAGTAACAGTTCTGTGTCCCTGTGTAACAATTCTGTGTCTGTGCGAGTAACAATTCTGTGGCCCTAAGTAACAGTTCTGTGGTCCTCGGTAACAATTCTGTGTCTGTGCGAGTAACAATTCTGTGGCCCTAAGTAACAGTTCTGTGGCCCTCAGTAACAATTCTGTGTCTGTCCCTGAGTAACAATTCTGTGGCCCTAACTAAAGTTTCTGTGGCCCTAAGTAACAATTATCTGGCACTCAGTAACAATTCTGTCTGTCCCTGAGTAACAATTCTCTGGCACTCAGTAACAATTCTGTCTGTCCCTGAGTAAAAATTCTGTGGCCCTAAGTAAAGTTTCTGTGGCCCTAAGTAACAATTCTCTGGCACTCCGTAACAATTCTGTCTGTCCCTGAGTAACAATTCTCTGGCACTCAGTAACAATTCTGTCTGTCCCTGAGTAAAAATTCTGTGGCCCTAAGTAAAGTTTCTGTGGCCCTGAGTAACAATTCTCTGGCACTCCGTAACAATTCTGTCTGTCCCTGAGTAACAATTCTCTGGCACTCCATAACAATTCTGTCTGTCCCTGAGTATGAATTCTGTGGCCCTAACTAGCGTTTCTTTGTCCCTAAGTAACAGTTCTGTGGCCCTGAGTAACAATTCTGTGTCTGTGCGAGTAACAATTCTGTGGCCCTAAGTAAAGTTTCTGTGGCCCTAAGTAACAATTCTCTGGCACTCAGTAACAATTCTGTCTGTCCCTGAGTAACAATTCTGTGGCCCTAATTAAAGTTTCTGTGGCACTCAGTAACAATTCTGTCTGTCCCTGAGTAACAATTCTCTGGCACTCAGTAACAATTCTGTCTGTCCCTGATTATGAATTCTGTGGCCCTAACTAGCGTTTCTTTGTCCCTAAATAACGATTCTGTGGCCCTCATTAACAAGTCTGTGTCCCTGAGTAATGGTTCTCTGTCCCTAAGTAACTTTTCTCTGTCCCCAATTATCGTTTCTGTGGCCCTAACTCTGTCCCTGTCCCTAGTACAGAGCGGTCTGCCTCTGTTCAATAACTGCAGGCAAATGAAGAATTCCAAAATGGCCGCTATTTATAGCTCGACCATTACACAGTGCTGGCTGGCTGGCTGCTGATTGGCTGATGCGATCACATGTAGTTGAGGAATGCATTATGGGTCAGCGCGCCTTGTCTGCGCGCCTTCCCAGACATCCCCGCTCCGTCGCCGCACATGTCAGCCGCCATTTTCTGAAAAATTTCGATTCGCGCGTCCGAATTAGGCTATTTTTCGGATTCGGCACGAATCGAAATTTTTCCGATATTCGACTCGAATTCCACTTCGGATACTTCGATTCGCTCATCTCTAATCATCACATAGCAGACACAAAGTCCCCTGTGCTTTTTTAGGTGACCGGTTCTCTTTAATGAGACATTTGAGGTCTAGAAGACCCTGCATGTTCCCCTCTGCTCTCCACTGGACTGCATTGCAATACATCTCTCCCCAGCTGTTCTAGCTGGGGAAAATGACTGCGGGGACCCGGAAGTGATGTCATACACCTCTTTCCCGGGTCACAGAAGGGGAGGAGAGCAGAGTGGACGGGGGGGGGGGGCGATCAGACAGGTGACTGGTAGATTTTGTCCCTTTCTTGCTGTCCCCCAAAACCTGGACAGGATCGGGGGCTGCGTTTATTGGAACCGATCCTCCTGTATTGTGCTCCTGCAGCAGCTGAAAGCCGGTTTCTCCTCCTCATCCTCCCACTGGCACTCAGCTGCTGCAGGAAGGAAATACCTGTCCAGGGTCCTGCCTGGTGTCCGGGGTCCAGGGTCTTGCCCGGGTTACCGATCGCTCACTGTGTTTATTCATAACTAAAGCATAGTAAACTGTTTTTGACTATGCTTCAGTTTCTGAATCAACAGGGAGACTATGCAGAGCTCCTCCTGCTCATTATGTGCAGCTGATGCTCCTTCTTCTTTTGAGTAAAAAAAAAAAAAAAAGTGAGACATCAGAAGTCTGTTTAGACCCCCGATATTTCACCAAAGCCTCCCCCCCCCCCCCCAACAGGGCTGCTAAAAGAAATTGTAAAAAAAAAAAATTTTAAATTGTAAAAAATAATAAAAATAAACTTCTGACACTGAGCCTCTGCTCTTCTGACCCCCGCCCTCTGCTCTTCTGACCCCCGCCCTCTGCTCTTCTGACCCCCGCCCTCTGCTCTTCTGACCCCCGCCCTCTGCTCTTCTGACCCCCGCCCTCTGCTCTTCTGACCCCCGCCCAATGCTCTTCTGACCCCCGCCCAATGCTCTTCTGACCCCCGCCCTCTGCTCTTCTGACCCCCGCCCTCTGCTCTTCTGACCCCCGAGCCTCTGCTTTTCTGACCCCCGAGCCTCTGCTCTTCTGACCCCGAGGCTCTGCTCTTCTGACCCCGAGCCTCTGCTTTTCTGACCCCGAGCCTCTGCTTTTCTGACCCCGAGCCTCTGCTTTTCTGACCCCGAGCCTCTGCTCTTCTGACCCCGAGCCTCTGCTCTTCTGACCCCGAGCCTCTGCTCTTCTGACCCCGAGCCTCTGCTCTTCTGACCCCGAGCCTCTGCTCTTCTGACCCCCAGCCTCTGCTCTTCTGACCCCGAGCCTCTGCTCTTCTGACCCCGAGCCTCTGCTCTTCTGACCCCGAGCCTCTGCTCTTCTGACCCCGAGCCTCTGCTCTTCTGACCCCGAGCCTCTGCTCTTCTGACCCCGAGCCTCTGCTCTTCTGACCCCGAGCCTCTGCTCTTCTGACCCACGAGCCTCTGCTCTTCTGACCCACGAGCCTCTGCTCTTCTGACCCACGAGCCTCTGCTCTTCTGACCCACGAGCCTCTGCTCTTCTGACCCACGAGCCTCTGCTCTTCTGACCCACGAGCCTCTGCTCTTCTGACCCACGAGCCTCTGCTCTTCTGACCCACGAGCCTCTGCTCTTCTGACCCACGAGCCTCTGCTCTTCTGACCCACGAGCCTCTGCTCTTCTGACCCACGAGCCTCTGCTCTTCTGACGCCCGCCCTCTGCTCTTCTGACGCCCGCCCTCTGCTCTTCTGACGCCCGCCCTCTGCTCTTCTGACGCCCGCCCTCTGCTCTTCTGACGCCCGCCCTCTGCTCTTCTGACGCCCGCCCTCTGCTCTTCTGACGCCATCTCCTTCTCTTTCAGGAGTGGATAACTGCGGACGGACGGTGATTGTGGTGGTGGGAAGGAATATTCCTGTGTTGGTGATAGACATGGAGAAGGTAAGGTCGCCTGTAGTCGGTTTCTGGTTGTGTGTCAGATGCAGCTTTGTGTGCGTCTCGTTGCCTTTCATACCTTCACAGATCAGCCGGCGATGAGATAAAATGATAATAAATCACCGATACAGATATAAATCCGAGTTCCTGCGGGCTCCTGTGAGGGGACTAGGAGTGTCCTGTGGAGGTGGAAACCATGGAGCCACATGAACAACTAAGATCCCCCCAAATCCTGCGCACCCGGGATCCCCCCAGATCCTGCGCACCCGGGATCCCCCCAGATCCTGCGCACCCGGGATCCCCCCAGATCCTGCGCACCCGGGATCCCCCCAGATCCTGCGCACCCGGGATCCCCCCCAGATCCTGCGCACCCGGGATCCCCCCCAGATCCTGCGCACCCGGGATCCCCCCCAGATCCTGCGCACCCGGGATCCCCCCCCAGATCCTGCGCACCCGGGATCCCCCCCCAGATCCTGCGCACCCGGGATCCCCCCCCCAGATCCTGCGCACCCGGGATCCCCCCCCAGATCCTGCGCACCCGGGATCCCCCCCCAGATCCTGCGCACCCGGGATCCCCCCCCAGATCCTGCGCACCCGGGATCCCCCCCCCAGATCCTGCGCACCCGGGATCCCCCCCCCCCCTCCCCCGACTCCTGCGCACCTCCGATATCCCCCCCTCCGCCGCGACTCCGATATCCCCCCCTCCGCCGCGACTCCGATATCCCCCCCTCCCCCGCGACTCCGATATCCCCCCTCAACCCCTGCACACCTCAGATCTGCCCCGACTCCTGCACCTGCCAATGGCAACATTCCAATGAACGTGCTTTCTAGGGACTGCTGACCCGTTTTAGGTTGTTCATCTTATATCAGATTTGGGAATTGCTGATGTAATATATTAGTTGTACATTTCTGTGCTTTATCATGTAGTAACTTTGTCTCAGCATTTCTCTGGGTGTTGCCCCCCGTAGTGTCACACTTTACATTTGTGACGTGTCCTTTGCAGGCTCTCCTATATTTCATCCATATGATGGATCACGTGGCGGCCAAGGACTATGTCCTGGTGTATTTCCACACTCTGACCGGAGAACACAACCACCTGGACTCCGACTTTCTCAAGAACCTCTACGATGTGGTCGATGCCAAGTAAGTGAATGTTCAGCAACTAGCCGGTCTGGGTGGATCAAGTAAATAATTTCAGTATAGGACTGGAGCCTGGACAACTGTGAAGACTGACGGGGGGGCCGGAGGGAAGATTGAACTACTTTGCCTCTTTGGACATGCAGGTGAAACTCGAAAAATGAGAATATGGTGCATTCATTCATTTATTTCAGTGCAGCAACTTAAAAGGTGAAACTAATATATGAGACTCATTCCATGCAAAGCAAGATAGTTCCAGCCGTGATTTGTCATCATTGTGATGATTATGGCTTACAGCTCATGAAAACCCCAAATCCACAATCTCAGAAAATGAGAATATTGGGAAAAGGTGGAATAATCTCGGCTCAAAGTGTCCCACTCTAATCGGCTCATTCAGCCATAACACCTGCAAAGGGGTCCTGAGCCTTTAAATGGTCCCTCAGTCTGGTTCAGTAGGAATCACAATCATGGGAAAGACTGCTGACCTGACACCATCACTGACACCCTCCATAAGGAGGGAAAGCCTCAAAAGGTAATTGCAGAAGAAGTTGGATGTTCCCAAAGTGCTGTATCAAAGCACATTAATAGAAAGTTATGTGGAAGGGAAAAGTGTGGAAGAAAAAGGTGCACAAGCAGCAGGGATGACCGCAGCCTGGAGAGGATTGTCAGGAAAAGGCCATTCAAAAGTGTTGGGGACTTTCACAAGGAGTGGACTGAGGCTGGAGTCAGTGCATCAAGAGCCACCACACACCGACGGATCCTGGACATGGGCTTCAAATGTCGTATTCTAATGTCAAGCCGCTCCTGAACAGCAAACAAAGTCAGAAGCGTCTTACCTGGGCTAAAGAAAAACAGATCTGGTCTGCTGCTCAGTGGTCCAAAGTCCTCTTTTCTGATGAGAACAACTTTTGCATCTCATTTGGAAACCAAGGACCCCGAGTATGGAGGAAGAATGGAGAGGCCCAAGGACCCCGAGTATGGAGGAAGAATGGAGAGGCCCAAGGACCCCGAGTATGGAGGAAGAATGGAGAGGCCCAAGGACCCCGAGTATGGAGGAAGAATGGAGAGGCCCAAGGACCCCGAGTATGGAGGAAGAATGGAGAGGCCCGAGGACCCCGAGTATGGAGGAAGAATGGAGGGGCACAAGGACCCCGAGTATGGAGGAAGAATGGAGAGGCACAAGGACCCCGAGTATGGAGGAAGAATGGAGAGGCCCAAGGACCCCGAGTATGGAGGAAGAATGGAGAGGCCCGAGGACCCCGAGTATGGAGGAAGAATGGAGGGGCACAAGGACCCCGAGTATGGAGGAAGAATGGAGAGGCACAAGGACCCCGAGTATGGAGGAAGAATGGAGAGGCCCAAGGACCCCGAGTATGGAGGAAGAATGGAGAGGCACAAGGACCCCGCGTATGGAGGAAGAATGGAGAGGCACAAGGACTTCCACTGTGCTTCATTAAGTCCAGGGTCAGCGCAGCCGTCTACCAGGAGATTTTGGAGCACTTCATGCTTCCTTCCGCAGATGAGATTTATGGGGACGCTGACTTCATTTTCCAGCAGGACTTGGCTCCGCCCACACTGCCAAAAGCACCAAAACCTGGTTCAATGACCGTGGGATTACTGTGCTTGATTGGCCAGCAAACTCACCTGACCTGAACCCCATAGAGAATCTATGGGGCATTGCCAAGAGAAAGATGAGACATGAGACCGAACAATGCAGAAGAGCTGAAGGCCGCTATTGAAGCATCCTGGTCTTCCATAACACCTCAGCAGTGCCACAGGCTGATAGCTTCCATGCCACGCCGCATTGAGGCAGTAATTGCTGCAAAAGGGGCCCCAACCAAGTACTGAGTACATATGCAGCTTCTACTTTTCAGAGGTGCGATATTGTTCTATGTACAATCCGTGTTTTATTGATTGCATGGAATATTCTCATTTTCTGAGATTGTGGATTTGGGGTTTTCATGAGCTGTAAGCCATAATCATCACAATGATGACAAATCACGGCTTGAACTATCTTGCTTTGCATGGAATGAGTCTCATATATTAGTGTCACCTTTTAAGTTGCTGCACTGAAATCAATCAACAAATGCACCAGATTCTCATTTTTCGAGTTTCACCTGTACTTCGGACAATATAGTGTATGTAGTATTGTCCCCGCCCTCCAAATCATGTGATTCAGGTGTTCCAATCCCCTCCATATCATGTGATTCAGGTGTTCCAATCCCCTCCATATCATGTGATTCAGGTGTTCCAATCCCCTCCATATCATGTGATTCAGGTGTTCCAATCCCCTCCATATCATGTGATTCAGGTGTTCCAATCCCCTCCATATCATGTGATTCAGGTGTTCCAATCCCCTCCATATCATGTGATTCAGGTGTTCCAATCCCCTCCATATCATGTGATTCAGGTGTTCCAATCCCCTCCATATCATGTGATTCAGGTGTTCCAGTCCCCTCCATATCATGTGATTCAGGTGTTCCAGTCCCCTCCATATCATGTGATTTAGGTGTTCCAATCCCCTCCATGGACACAGGTGTATACAATCAAGCCCCTAGGCATGCAGACGGCTTCTACAAACATTGGTGAAAGAATGGGTCGCTCTCAGGAGCTCAGTGACTCCAAGCGTGGTCCCGTGATAGGTGGCCACCTGGGCAATAAGTCCATCCGTGACATTTCCTGGCTACTAAATATTCCACGCTCAACTGTTAGTGGGATTATAACAAAGTGGAAGCCACTGGGAACAACAGCCACTCAGCCACCAAGTGGTAGGCCACGTCACATGACAGGGCGGGGTCAGCGCATGCTGAAGCGCACAGTGCGCAGAAGTCGCCAACTGTCTGCAGAGTCAATAGCTAAAGACCAAACTTGGTGTGGCCTTCAGATGAGCCCAACAACAGTGCGTAGAGAGCTTCATGGAATGGGTTTCCATGGCCGAGCAGCTGCATCCAAGCCTTCCATCACCAAGTGCAATGCAAAGCGTCGGATGCAGTGGTGTAAAGCACGCCGCCACTGGACTCTAGAGCAGTGGAGACGTGTTCTCTGGAGTGACCAGTCACGCTTCTCTGTCTGGCAATCCGATGGACGTGTCTGAGTTTGGCGGTTGCCAGGAGAACGGTACTTGCCTGACTGCATTGTGCCATGTGTAAAGTTTGGTGGAGGGGGGATTCTGGTGTTGGGTTGTGTTTCAGGGGTTGGGCTTGGCCCCCTAGTTCCAGTGAAGGGAACTCTTAAGGCGACATTTTGGACAATTTCATGTTCCCAACATTGTGGAAAGAGTTTGTTCTCTGGAGGGACCAATCACGCTTCTCTGTCTGGTAATCCAATGGACATGTCTGGGTTTGGCGGTTGCCAGGAGAACGGTACTTGCCATAGGCTCCCATGTCCCAGCCGCTGTTGGGACTTCCTCCTCCCCCCTGCAGCTGTTACTGGCTTACCCTTGGGATCATGTGACTGGACCGGAGCGGGCTGACAATGGGTATATATACGTCTTTTAGGATGGAATTGCACTTTTCGTGCCCTGTAATGTGGTCTGCAGTTCCTGCTCCTCCCTGTAGGTGGTGCTGTGTGTTCAAGTAATAGACAATGTTACATTTTTGATGATATAAAATACATTTTGTTACATTTTAAAGTAAACAAATTTTCTGTAATAATTCGGTATATTCTTATCGTAAATCATCTGGTAAAAGTTTAGTTTTTTTGTTTTTCTTTTTTTTTTCTGTAAAATCTTGCTATTTTCTTTTTTACAGGTACAAAAAGAATTTGAAGGCTCTGTATTTCGTCCATCCGACCTTTCGCTCCAAGGTATGATGTCACTCAGTGGTAAGGTGAACCTGCTGCCGTGATTGGTCTGTCTGTACGATGGAAAAGTGTACCTGTATAACATCAGAGCTGCATTGTCCACACTTGTATCATTTTACATTGGGTGCGCCGAGGAGCCCTTAAATTGTTACCCCAAAAATTATTTATATGTCTGATGTTGTTTTTTTTTTTTTTTTTTCTTTGTGTTGGTTATGATAAATCTGATGTGTTCTTTATCTAATTCATTTGCTTATGAATACCTGGTGATCCTGTCAGTGCCCCTTGCTTCCTGTTGGAATCTGACTACGCCAAGCATGGAAGTGGATCAGTGCTGGCGTGGTCAGTTTGCATCCCTGGTGAGCCTGTCAGTGCCCCTTGCTTCCTGTTGGAATCTGACTACGCCAAGCATGGAAGTGGATCAGTGCTGGCGTGGTCAGTTTGCATCCCTGGTGATCCCTTCAGTGCCCCTTGCTTCCTGTTGGAATCTGACTACGCCAAGCATGGAAGTGGATCAGTGCTGGCGTGGTCAGTTTGCATCCCTGGTGATCCCTTCAGTGCCCGTTGCTTCCTGTTGGAATCTGACTACGCCAAGCATGGAAGTGGATCAGTGCTGGCGTGGTCAGTTTGCATCCCTGGTGAGCCTGTCAGTGCCCCTTGCTTCCTTTTGGAATCTGATTACGCCAAGCATGGAAGTGGATCAGTGCTGGCGTGGTCAGTTTGCATCCCTGGTGATCCCTTCAGTGCCCGTTGCTTCCTGTTGGAATCTGACTACGCCAAGCATGGAAGTGGATCAGTGCTGGCGTGGTCAGTTTGCATCCCTGGTGAGCCTGTCAGTGCCCCTTGCTTCCTGTTGGAATCTGATTACGCCAAGCATGGAAGTGGATCAGTGCTGGCGTGGTCAGTTTGCATCCCTGGTGAGCCTGTCAGTGCCCCTTGCTTCCTGTTGGAATCTGACTACGCCAAGCATGGAAGTGGATCAGTGCTGGTGTGGTCAGGTTGCATCCCTGGGGTCTCTGCTAGGAGTTGCCTGTTTCTCTCCCCCCCCCCCCAACCTTCTCCCCCTATAGCTATTTGCTGTCTTACTATTGGCTTTTATAGTTCTGTGTTCCTAGGCCGGATCTAATTTATCTGGTCAGTAAAAAAAAAAAGTCATGTGGCATAATGTCAACCGTGTGTCAGAGATGGAGGGAACCAGCATTCCCCGTTCACCCAGCACGCTTCTGTACCAAGAGTCACAACCTGGAAATCATGTCTGACCGTAAAGGGGTATACGGGGGACTCTTGTATGTGTTAGGCTGCCATTACATTATGATGATTAAAGAGAACCTGTGCCCCCTTATGTGTCCTATCAGAGTTCCCCCTCACATCGGGAGTCTTGGCCAGAGTTCCCCCTCACATCGGGGGTCTTGGCCAGAGTTCCCCCTCACATCGGGGGTCTTGGCCAGAGTTCCCCCTCACATCGGGGGTCTTGGCCAGAGTTCCCCCTCACATCGGGGGTCTTGGCCAGAGTTCCCCCTCACATCGGGGGTCTTGGCCAGAGTTCCCCCTCACATCGGGGGTCTTGGCCAGAGTTCCCCCTCACATCGGGGGTCTTGGCCAGAGTTCCCCCTCACATCGGGGGTCTTGGCCAGAGTTCCCCCTCACATCGGGGGTCTTGGCCAGAGTTCCCCCTCACATCGGGGGTCTTGGCCAGAGTTCCCCCTCACATCGGGGGTCTTGGCCAGAGTTCCCCCTCACATCGGGGGTCTTGGCCAGAGTTCCCCCTCACATCGGGGGTCTTGGCCAGAGTTCCCCCTCACATCGGGGGTCTTGGCCAGAGTTCCCCCTCACATCGGGGGTCTTGGCCAGAGTTCCCCCTCACATCGGGGGTCTTGGCCAGAGTTCCCCCTCACATCGGGGGTCTTGGCCAGAGTTCCCCCTCACATCGGGAGTCCCCATTAGACCCCCCCCCCCCCAAGTGCCCTCTTACATCAGTTGACCCCCCCCCCCTCAGCGACCCCTTATGTCAATTCCCCCCCAGAGTGACTCACTACATCGTTTCCCCCCTCAGGGTGACCCCTAATATCAGTTGGCCACATCAGGGTGACCCCTAATATTAGTTGCCCCCCTCCTAATATCAGTTGACCCCCCTCAGGGTGACCGCCTACATCATTGTCCCCCCTCAGGGTGACCCTTAATATCAGTTGACCCCCCTCAGTGACCCCTTACATCAGTTGACCCCTCCCGCAGAGTGACCCCTTACATCAGTTGACCTTGTAAGAGTGAACCCTAACATCAGTTGACCCCCCTCAGGGTGACCCCTGTTATTAGTTGCCTCTCTCATATTATCAGTTGACCCCCCTCAGAGTGACCCCTTACATCAGTTGACCCCCCCTCAGGGTGACCCCTAATATTGCCTCTCACATAATCTCATTTGACCCCCTCAGGGTGACCCCTTATATCAGTTGCCCCCCCCCCCCCCAAGTGATCAGTTATATTAGTTGACCCCCACCCCATCAAGTCTCATAGATTAGTGAATGTGCTGTCAGAGATCGGCGACTCCGGACCTGTTGTGTTCACAGATGATTTAAAGTTGCAGTTGCTTAGAACGTGGCCACTATTCCAGTCCCGCCCCCAAGTCCCCCATCCAATGAGAAGAACTGGGAAGAACACCTCTGTTAAACAAACTGTAGGGGGATGGGTATGTGCTCATTTCTGTTTATGATCGGTTTATTGACCTTTAAATGTTCACTGGGAAAAATGGAAAGGTGAACTAATTCCAAATCTGGCTACCCCTCCCAACCCGGCCACACATGCAGTTCAGGGGATCTGTACGACTATTAGAGGGTCATTTCAATAAAGAAAAGGTGAACTAACTCCAAATACTACGGCCACACCTCCAGACCCTGCTGCACATAGCGGGCGTACGCCACAGTACACACATGGAGTGAGTATTATTAATGCTCTCATTGGTCAGCACCTTCCACGTAGAGCACTTTCCAGACCCATTTCTAGTAAATTTTGTCCACAAAAAACTATCCAGGTCCAGAGCCACCAGCATAGCCTCTGTCTCTGAAAACCTTGAATAGACTGAACGGAAAGAGCACTGGGAGCTACTGCTATTGTTTAGGTCACTGGGCGCCTTTACAAACACCCCATTCCCTCTGATTCCCACCACGGAAGCAGATCCACAGTGTTCTTCTGGTCTCCTCCCCAATGCTATGGTTTTCCACCGTGGAAGCAGATCCACCATGTTCTTCTAGTCTCCTCCCCAATCCTGTGGTTTTCCACCATGGAAGCAGATCCACCATGTTCTTCTGGTCTTCTCCCCAATGCTATGGTTTTCCACCATGGATGCAGATCCACTATGTTCTTCTTCCGGTCTCCATAAAATCTCACCAATCCCACTGATTTTCACCATGGAAGCAGATCCACTATGTTCTTCTGGTCCCCATAAAATCTTACCAATCTTGCTGATTTTCACCATGGAAGCAGATTCACCATATTCTTCTTCTGTTCTCTGTAAAAATTCCTCAATCCTGCTCATTTCCACCATGGAAGCAAATCCACCATGTTCTTCTGGTCTTCTCCCCAATCCTATGGTTTTCCACCATGGATGCAAATCCACCATGTTCTTCTGGTCTTCTCCCCAATCCTATGGTTTTCCACCATGGATGCAGATCCACTATGTTCTTCTTCCGGTCTCCATAAAATCTCACCAATCCCACTGATTTTCACCATGGCAGCAGAACCACTAGGTTTTTCTTCTGGGCCCCGTAAAATCTTACCAGTCCTGCTGATTTTCACCATGGAAGCAGATCCACCATATTCTTCTTCTGGTCTCCATAAAAACTCCTCAATCCTGCTCATTTCCACCATGGAAGCAAATCCACCATGTTCTTCTGGTCTCCGTAAAATCTTATCAATCTCATGATTCCTACCTTGGAAGCAGATTCACCATTTTCTACTTCTGGTCTCCATAAAAACTTCAAAAATCCTGCTTATATCCACCATGTTCTACTTCTGGTCTCCAATAAAATTCCCAATCCTGATTTCCACCAATGGAAGTAGATTCACCATGTTCTACTTCTGGTCTCCATAAAAATTCTAAGATTCCCACCATGGAAGCAGATCCACCATGTTCTACTTCTCGTCTCTATAAAAATTCCCAATCCTGCTGATTTCCACCATGAAAGCAGATCCACCATGTTCTACTTCTGGTCTTCATAAAAACTCCCAATCCTGCTGATTTCCACCATGGAAGCAGATCCACCATGTTCTACTTCTGGTCTCCATAAAAACTTCAAAAATCCTGCTTATATCCACCATGTTCTACTTCTGGTCTCCAATAAAATTCCCAATCCTGATTTCCACCAATGGAAGTAGATTCACCATGTTCTACTTCTGGTCTCCATAAAAATTCTAAGATTCCCACCATGGAAGCAGATCCACCATGTTCTACTTCTCGTCTCTATAAAAATTCCTAATCCTGCTGATTTCCACCATGAAAGCAGATCCACCATGTTCTACTTCTGGTCTTCATAAAAACTCCCAATCCTGCTGATTTCCACCATGGAAGCAGACCACCATGTTCTACTTCTGGTCTCCATAAAAACTTCAAAAATCCTGCTTATATCCACCATGTTCTACTTCTGGTCTCCAATAAAATTCCCAATCCTGATTTCCACCAATGGAAGTAGATTCACCATGTTCTACTTCTGGTCTCCATAAAAATTCTAAGATTCCCACCATGGAAGCAGATCCACCATGTTCTACTTCTCGTCTCTATAAAAATTCCCAATCCTGCTGATTTCCACCATGAAAGCAGATCCACCATGTTCTACTTCTGGTCTTCATAAAAACTCCCAATCCTGCTGATTTCCACCATGGAAGCAGATCCACCATGTTCTACTTCTGGTCTCCATAAAAACTTCAAAAATCCTGCTTATATCCACCATGTTCTACTTCTGGTCTCCAATAAAATTCCCAATCCTGATTTCCACCAATGGAAGTAGATTCACCATGTTCTACTTCTGGTCTCCATAAAAATTCTAAGATTCCCACCATGGAAGCAGATCCACCATGTTCTACTTCTCGCGTCTATAAAAATTCCCAATCCTGCTGATTTCCACCATGAAAGCAGATCCACCATGTTCTACTTCTGGTCTTCATAAAAACTCCCAATCCTGCTGATTTCCACCATGGAAGCAGATCCACCATGTTCTACTTCTGGTCTTCATAAAAACTCCCAATCCTGCTGATTTCCACCATGGAAGCAGATCCACCATGTTCTACTTCTGGTCTCCATAAAAACTTCAAAAATCTTGCCTATATCCACCATGTTCTACTTCTGGTCTCCATAAAAATTCCCAATCCTGCTGATTTCCACCATGAAAGCAGATCCACCACGTTCTTCTGGCCTCCATAAAAACTCACCAATCCTGCTAACGTCTACCACAGAAGCAGATCCACTATGTTGTTCTTCTGGTCTCCGTAAATCTTCCCAAATCCTGCTGATTTCCACCATGGAAGCAGATCCACCATGTTCTTCTTCTGGTCTCCATGCAGTTTTGACTCTGATGAGCTGCCACAGGACAAACTTTGTCCTAAATCCTCTTGGAGAAATGTAACGGTCTCCATAGCGGCAGGCCGCACTGCGCGGATGTAGGCCGTGTCCTAGTTTTTGTGATGTCCTAGTTTCCGGATTTTTAATGAAGAAAACCTCCCGCTGACCCCCTCATAATGTGATTCCAGCGATGAAAAGTTAAATCGCAGCCTTTCCTGGCCAAGAAATGTAAAAAACAGAACATTCTCCAGATCTGGCAGCTCTCCACCTCTTAATAAATAGATAAATCTGACGTAGCGGCGTTCTCCCAAACCGCGTCTTCTCCAGCCCCGCTCCGCTGGCAGCTCCCTGCCTTGGAAATGTGGCGTTTAAAGTAAAACCAGCTGTGATGTCTGGATCGCCGAGCCGTAGAGCTCAATGAGACACAGCTTCGGAGTTGGCTCCTGAACTGTGCCGTAGCCCGGCGCTTGGGTCTCCTATCAATTGTTCGATGCGACGTTCACACCGCTGCGTGTTAAAGTGCCACTCCACCCATAACTGTTCCTGAAAGCTGGAGAGTTAAATGACCAAGCTTGGATTGTTGGGGACTTCAGGAGCCGAGATCTCTCTACCGGAGTTCCCACCCGTGTCCCGCTCTGCCTGCTGGATCCTGGATGCCTTCCATGACCAGTAAATGTAGCGGCAGCCAGGGGCGGACTGACCATTTGGAATCTCAGGCACTGCCCGAGGGCCCGGGGTCAGTAGGGGGCCCCATGAGATGCCCCTGGTACCTTTTTCATAGGCCTTTTTGAGTTTGGGCAAGGACACAGGGGCCCCATGATCCCCTATTGCCCGGGGTCCCCATGAGTTGTCAGTCCGCCCCTGGCCCGGGGTCCCCATGAGTTGTCAGTCCGCCCCTGGCCCGGGGTCCCCATGAGTTGTCAGTCCGCCCCTGGCCCGGGGGCCCCATGATTTGTCAGTCCGCCCCTGGTGGCAACAGTTTGTGTCATTTAACTTGACAGAGACTCTTATTTGTAAACCTGAAACTTTGTTACATTTGTCTTTTTTTGTTTCTTTTTACAAAAGTAAAGCAGAACTCAACACTCAAGTAAATCTCCTCCCCCTTTCCCGTGCCGCCATCTTTCAAAATCTGGCGTACGCAGATATGCTACCGGTCTCTGCCATTTATTTGGGACCTGGCAGGGCGCACGAGCCACATTTCTGCCCACTTTTCTGATAGCTGGCCATTCAAGCCACCCGTGCAGAAGCGCAGTAACTGTGTGTATGTATGTGTCCGTGTGTGTGTGTGTATATATACCGTATTTTTCGCTCCATAAGACGCACTTTTTTCCCCCAAAAAAAGGGAGGAAAATGTCAGTGCGTCTTATGGAGCGAATGTAAAGCGGCCGGTCCGGTATTTCTGCCGCCACCATGTCAAAATACCGGGCCGGCCGCTCAGCTGTTCTCTCCTGCAGGGCCTTACCTGTTCCTCGCTCCAGCGCTGCAGTCTTCCCGCGGCGGCTTCTGTGACAGCCGGGTACCCACTGCGCATGCGCGAGGACACATGACAGGTCCCAGAAGGCTCCGGGCCATTCACAAAGAGCAGCGCTTCTCGCGCACGCGCAGTGGGCACCCGGCTGTCACAGAAGCCGCTGCCGGAAGAAGAAGGAAGGAAGGACAACTCCGTGGAAGTGGGAGCGGGTACCTGTCAAATTCAGGTACCCACTCCCCCTCCCTCCCCAAAGGTCAGCAGTCTCTGGTCATCTCCTGTACTGTGTCCGCAGTCTCCGGTCATCTCCTGTACTGTGTCCGCAGTCTCCGGTCATCTCCTGTACTGTGTCCACAGTCTCTGGTCATCCCCTGTACTGTGTCCACAGTCTCCGGTCATCTCCTGTACTATGTCCGCAGTCTCCGGTCATCTCCTGTACTGTGTCCGCAGTCTCTGATCATCTCCTGTACTGTGTCCGCAGTCTCTGATCATCTCCTGTACTGTGTCCGCAGTCTCTGGTCATCTCCTGTACTGTGTCCGCAGTCTCTGGTCATCTCCTGTACTGTGTCCGCAGTCTCTGGTCATCTCCTGTACTATGTCCGCAGTCTCTGGTCATCTCCTGTACTGTGTCCGCAGTCTCTGGTCATCTCCTGTACTGTGTCTGCAGTCTCTGGTCATCTCCTGTACTGTGTCCGCAGTCTCTGGTCATCTCCTGTACTGTGTCCGCAGTCTCTGGTCATCCCCTGTACTGTGTCCGCAGTCTCTGGTCATCTCCTGTACTATGTCCGCAGTCTCTGGTCATCTCCTGTACTGTGTCCGCAGTCTCTGGTCATCCCCTGTACTGTGTCCGCAGTCTCTGGTCATCCCCTGTACTGTGTCCGCAGTCTCTGGTCATCTCCTGTACTATGTCCGCAGTCTCTGGTCATCTCCTGTACTGTGTCTGCAGTCCATTGGTTCAGAATATTTTTTTTCTTGTTTTTCTCCTCTAAAACTTAGGTGTGTCTTAGGGAGCGAAAAATACGGTATATATATATATGTGTGTGTGTGTGTATATATATATGTGTGTGTGTGTGTGTGTGTGTGTGTGTGTGTGTGTGTATATATATATATATATGTGTGTGTGTATATATATATATATGTGTGTGTGTATATATATATATATGTGTGTGTGTATATATATATATATGTGTGTGTGTGTGTGTGTGTGTGTGTGTATATATATATATATGTGTGTGTGTGTGTATGTATATATATGTGTGTGTATATATATATACAGTCATGGCCGAAATTGTTGGCACCCTTGATATTTTTCCTGAAAATCAAGTATTTCACACAAAAAAGGTATTGCATTAACACATGTTTTGCTATACACATGTTTATTCCCTTTGTATGTATTGGAACAAATATAAAACAGAGGCAGAAAAGCAAATATGACATAATGTCACACAAAACCCCAAAAATGGGCTGGACAAAAGTATTGGCACCCTTAACTTAATATTTGGTTGCACACCCTTTGGAAAACATAACTGAAATCAGTCGCTTCCTATAACCATCAATAAGCTTCTGACACCTCTCACCCGGAATTTTGGACCACTCTTCCTTTGCAAACAGCTCCAGGTCTCTCTTATTGGAAGGACACCTTTTCCCAACAGCAATTTTAAGATCTCTCCACAGGTGTTCAATGGGATTTAGATCTGGGCTCATTGCTGGCCACTTCAGAACTCTCCAGCGCTTCTTTGCCATCCATTTCTGAGTGCTTTTTGACGTATGTTTGGGGTCATTGTCCTGCTGGAAGACCCAGGATCTTGGACGCAAACCCAGCTTTCTGACACTGGGCCCTACAGTGCGACCCAAAATCCTTTGGTAATCCTCAGATTTCATGATGCCTTGCACACAGTCAAGGCACCCAGTGCCAGAGGCAGCAAAACAACCCCAAAACATCATTGAACCTCCACCATATTTTACCGTAGGTACTGTGTTTTGTTCTTTGTAGGCCTCATTCCGTTTTCGGTAAACAGTAGAATGATGTGCTTTACCGAAAAGCTCTATCTTGGTCTCATCTGTCCACAAGACGTTTTCCCAGAAGGCTTTTGGCTTACTCAAGTACATTTTGGCAAACTGTAGTCTTGCTTTTTTATGTCTCTGTGTCAGCAGTGGGGTCCTCCTGGGTCTCCTGCCATAGCGTTTCATTTCATTTAAATGTCGACGGATAGTTCGCGCTGACACTGATGCTCCCTGAGCCTGCAGGACAGCTTGAATGTCTTTGGAACATGTTTGGGGCTGCTTATCCACCATCCGGACTATTCTGCGTTGCAATCTTTCATCAATTTTCCTCATCCGTCCACGACCAGGGAGATTAGCTACAGTGCCATGGGTTGCAAACTTCTTGATAATGTTGCGCACTGTGGACAAAGGCAAATCTAGTTCTCTGGAGATGGACTTGTAACCTTGAGATTGTTGATATTTTGCCACAATTTTGGTTCTCAGGTCCTCAGACAGTTCTCGTCTCCTCTTTCTGTTGTCCATGCTTAGTGTGGCACAGACAGACACACAATGCAAAGGTTAAGTGAACGTCTCTCCTTTTTATCTGCTTTCAGGTGTGATTTCTATATTGCCCACACCTGTTACTTGCCCCAGGTGAGTTTACAGGAGCATCACATGCTTGTAACATTCTTATTTATCCGCAGTTGTGAAAGGGTGCCAATACTTTTGTCCAGCCCATTTTTGGAGGTTTGTGTGACATTATGTCGAATTTGCTTTCTTTCCTCCCTTTTTTTGTTTTGTCCCAATACACACAAAGGGAATAAACATGTGTATAGCAAAACATGTGTTAATGCAATACGTTTCGTGAGAAATACATGATTTCCTGGAGAAATATCAAGGGTGCCAACAATTTCGGCCATGACTGTATATATGTGTGTATGTACTTTAATGCATTATTTTTTATTTTATTAAACATTTCTAATGTGTGTTTTTTTTGTTTTTTTTACACTTTGCTTTGCAGGAGAAATAAAGATCAGTCCTCCTGCAATGCAAAACTTGCTGTCAGAACCAAACCCATTCATGAATTGTCGTCAATGAGTTCCATTTTTGACAGCTCTGTGATTGGTTGGAGCTGGTCACATGGTACAGGGTGCTGTGATTGGCCTCCATGTATCATGTGACAGCTGTGGGCCAATCACAGCTCACTAGGCAGAGAAGCAGAGCTGTTATGCATGAGATTGATTGCATAGCTATCACCGGGTCCCACCCACCGGGATCTTCATTCCTCTGTGTCCTCCAGACACAGCAGTCGCGGAGGGGGAGCGCTGCGTGCCCCCCTTGTGTTAGCACAGCCAGAGCAACGTACGGGTACGTCGCTTTGCCTGCAGCTGCCGCTCAGCACAGGGATGGTGGGAACTCCTCATAATGGGCACAGCAGGAAAGATAAACCAGTCCTCTAGGGCTTTAAGTATCAGGGTGTTCTAAGATCTTGAACCGTTCTCTTTCATCTACCAGCCGGCATCAGCTCTGCTCTGTAAACCTGAACATGATTGGTGCTTGTGGTTGAGTAGGTCCAGGTCATAGAACACCTTTGATACACAAGTCCCCGGGTACCGGAGCCCTCCAATGCCTACAGATTTCGCTCCACCAGTGACCTGACTCGGATTTATTTTGTTTTTTCGATCCCCTTCAGGTCTCCAGCTGGTTCTTCACCACCTTCACAGTGTCCGGACTGAAGGACCGAGTCCATCAAGTGGAAAGCCTGCACCAGCTCTTCACCGCCATCCCGCCTGACCAGATCGAGATCCCGCCATTTGTCCTGGATTACGACGCTCGGGTAAGAAGCTAGGAGATGTTGCGTGTGATTGTGTCCTCCAAGCCAATCTACAACTCTCTTCATTTTTCATGGTGCCACCCCCTTCCCCTGTATCTTATCATTGGAATAGAACTCCCGTTTTGGATTTTGAAGGGCTCCTGACTCATCCACATCACAGCTCCGTGCCCTGCATGTAGGGGGCGTCCTTGTGCGCTCTCTTCCCACCATAGCTCAGTAGGAACTTCCATCTGCACTACGTTGAGTCTCAGGAGCCGATTTTTATCATTTTAACGCCCCCCTGTGGTTCTTCATACTGCCCAGAAGATGACCCAAATGGCACACGATGACCATACCCCCCACAGCGGGCTTGTAGGACATGTAGTCCTTGTGTCACCATTGTTCCCTGCCCACCGCCCTACCACAGGAAGGGGAAGAATGAGACACAAGTGGTTGTGTGACCGTATTATATTCCTATTAAAAAAAAAAGTCGCTTAGGTCAAAATTAGTCTTCACCTGGGATAGTCAAACTTCAGCCTTCTAGCTGTTGCAGAACGACAAGTCCCATGAGTGGCTGAAAAACTCTGACCGGCACAAGCATGACTCCCGTGACGCATGTCTGTCTACCCCCGGCTACCAATGTCCAGGTGTATGGGGAGAACGATTACCTTGACCCCCGGAGTTCTGCTTTAGGGACTTTGCCTTTTTGGTTGGAGCAGCATTGAGGAACCGTGGCTGGTTGATGGACCACTGCAAGTAGACACCTTTCCTCTTCTTCACCATTATCCACCTATTCTTTACCCCCCCTGTTGGCGGTGGTTGATTCTGTTGGCGGTGGTTGATTCTGTTGGCGGTGGTTGAGTCTGTTGGCGGCGGTGGTTGAGTCTGTTGGCGGCGGTGGTTGAGTCTGTTGGCGGCGGTGGTTGAGTCTGTTGGCGGCGGTGGTTGAGTCTGTTGGCGGCGGTGGTTGAGTCTGTTGGCGGCGGTGGTTGAGTCTGTTGGCGGCGGTGGTTGAGTCTGTTGGCGGCGGTGGTTGAGTCTGTTGGCGGCGGTGGTTGAGTCTGTTGGCGGCGGTGGTTGAGTCTGTTGGCGGCGGTGGTTGAGTCTGTTGGCGGCGGTGGTTGAGTCTGTTGGCGGCGGTGGTTGAGTCTGTTGGCGGCGGTGGTTGAGTCTGTTGGCGGCGGTGGTTGAGTCTGTTGGCGGCGGTGGTTGAGTCTGTTGGCGGCGGTGGTTGAGTCTGTTGGCGGCGGTGGTTGAGTCTGTTGGCGGCGGTGGTTGAGTCTGTTGGCGGCGGTGGTTGAGTCTGTTGGCGGCGGTGGTTGAGTCTGTTGGCGGCGGTGGTGGTTGACTCTGTTGGCGGCGGTGGTGGTTGATTCTGTTGGCGGCGGTGGTGGTTGATTCTGTTGGCGGCGGTGGTGGTTGATTCTGTTGGCGGCGGTGGTGGTTGATTCTGTTGGCGGCGGTGGTGGTTGATTCTGTTGGCGGTGGTGGTTGAGTCTGTTGGCGGTGGTTGACTCTGTTGGCGGCGGTGGTGGTTGATTCTGTTGGCGGCGGTGGTGGTTGATTCTGTTGGCGGCGGTGGTGGTTGATTCTGTTGGCGGCGGTGGTGGTTGATTCTGTTGGCGGCGGTGGTGGTTGATTCTGTTGGCGGCGGTGGTGGTTGATTCTGTTGGCGGTGGTTGATTCTGTTGGCGGTGGTTGATTCTGTTGGCGGTGGTTGAGTCTGTTGGCGGTGGTTGAGTCTGTTGGCGGTGGTTGAGTCTGTTGGCGGTGGTTGAGTCTGTTGGCGGTGGTTGAGTCTGTTGGCGGTGGTGGTTGAGTCTGTTGGCGGTGGTGGTTGAGTCTGTTGGCGGCGGTGGTTGAGTCTGTTGGCGGCGGTGGTTGAGTCTGTTGGCGGCGGTGGTGGTGTCTGTTGGCGGCGGTGGTGGTTGACTCTGTTGGCGGCGGTGGTGGTTGATTCTGTTGGCGGCGGTGGTGGTTGATTCTGTTGGCGGCGGTGGTGGTTGATTCTGTTGGCGGTGGTTGATTCTGTTGGCGGTGGTTGAGTCTGTTGGCGGTGGTGGTTGAGTCTGTTGGCGGTGGTGGTTGAGTCTGTTGGCGGTGGTGGTTGAGTCTGTTGGCGGCGGTGGTTGAGTCTGTTGGCGGCGGTGGTTGAGTCTGTTGGCGGCGGTGGTTGAGTCTGTTGGCGGCGGTGGTTGAGTCTGTTGGCGGCGGTGGTGGTTGACTCTGTTGGCGGCGGTGGTGGTTGATTCTGTTGGCGGCGGTGGTGGTTGATTCTGTTGGCGGCGGTGGTGGTTGATTCTGTTGGCGGTGGTGGTTGAGTCTGTTGGCGGTGGTTGACTCTGTTGGCGGCGGTGGTGGTTGATTCTGTTGGCGGCGGTGGTGGTTGATTCTGTTGGCGGCGGTGGTGGTTGATTCTGTTGGCGGCGGTGGTGGTTGATTCTGTTGGCGGCGGTGGTGGTTGATTCTGTTGGCGGCGGTGGTGGTTGATTCTGTTGGCGGCGGTGGTGGTTGATTCTGTTGGCGGCGGTGGTGGTTGATTCTGTTGGCGGTGGTTGATTCTGTTGGCGGTGGTTGAGTCTGTTGGCGGTGGTTGAGTCTGTTGGCGGTGGTTGAGTCTGTTGGCGGTGGTTGAGTCTGTTGGCGGTGGTTGAGTCTGTTGGCGGTGGTTGAGTCTGTTGGCGGCGGTGGTTGAGTCTGTTGGCGGCGGTGGTTGAGTCTGTTGGCGGCGGTGGTTGAGTCTGTTGGCGGCGGTGGTTGAGTCTGTTGGCGGCGGTGGTTGAGTCTGTTGGCGGCGGTGGTGGTTGACTCTGTTGGCGGCGGTGGTGGTTGATTCTGTTGGCGGCGGTGGTGGTTGATTCTGTTGGCGGCGGTGGTGGTTGATTCTGTTGGCGGCGGTGGTGGTTGATTCTGTTGGCGGTGGTGGTTGATTCTGTTGGCGGCGGTGGTTGACTCTGTTGGCGGCGGTGGTGGTTGATTCTGTTGGCGGCGGTGGTGGTTGATTCTGTTGGCGGCGGTGGTGGTTGATTCTGTTGGCGGCGGTGGTGGTTGATTCTGTTGGCGGCGGTGGTGGTTGATTCTGTTGGCGGCGGTGGTGGTTGATTCTGTTGGCGGCGGTGGTGGTTGATTCTGTTGGCGGCGGTTGATTCTGTTGGCGGCGGTTGATTCTGTTGGCGGTGGTTGAGTCTGTTGGCGGTGGTGGTTGAGTCTGTTGGCGGCGGTGGTTGAGTCTGTTGGCGGCGGTGGTTGAGTCTGTTGGCGGCGGTGGTGGTTGACTCTGTTGGCGGCGGTGGTGGTTGATTCTGTTGGCGGCGGTGGTGGTTGATTCTGTTGGCGGCGGTGGTGGTTGATTCTGTTGGCGGCGGTGGTGGTTGATTCTGTTGGCGGCGGTGGTGGTTGATTCTGTTGGCGGTGGTGGTTGAGTCTGTTGGCGGCGGTGGTTGACTCTGTTGGCGGCGGTGGTGGTTGATTCTGTTGGCGGCGGTGGTGGTTGATTCTGTTGGCGGCGGTGGTGGTTGATTCTGTTGGCGGCGGTGGTGGTTGATTCTGTTGGCGGCGGTTGATTCTGTTGGCGGCGGTTGAGTCTGTTGGCGGCGGTTGAGTCTGTTGGCGGCGGTTGAGTCTGTTGGCGGTGGTGGTTGAGTCTGTTGGCGGTGGTGGTTGAGTCTGTTGGCGGCGGTGGTTGAGTCTGTTGGCGGCGGTGGTTGAGTCTGTTGGCGGCGGTGGTTGAGTCTGTTGGCGGCGGTGGTTGAGTCTGTTGGCGGCGGTGGTTGAGTCTGTTGGCGGCGGTGGTTGAGTCTGTTGGCGGCGGTGGTAGTTGACTCTGTTGGCGGCGGTGGTGGTTGATTCTGTTGGCGGCGGTGGTGGTTGATTCTGTTGGCGGCGGTGGTGGTTGATTCTGTTGGCGGCGGTGGTTGAGTCTGTTGGCGGCGGTGGTTGACTCTGTTGGCGGCGGTGGTGGTTGATTCTGTTGGCGGCGGTGGTGGTTGATTCTGTTGGCGGCGGTGGTGGTTGATTCTGTTGGCGGCGGTTGATTCTGTTGGCGGCGGTTGAGTCTGTTGGCGGCGGTTGAGTCTGTTGGCGGTGGTGGTTGAGTCTGTTGGCGGTGGTGGTTGAGTCTGTTGGCGGTGGTGGTTGAGTCTGTTGGCGGTGGTGGTTGAGTCTGTTGGCGGTGGTGGTTGAGTCTGTTGGCGGTGGTGGTTGAGTCTGTTGGCGGTGGTGGTTGAGTCTGTTGGCGGTGGTGGTTGAGTCTGTTGGCGGTGGTGGTTGAGTCTGTTGGCGGTGGTGGTTGACTCTGTTGGCGGTGGTGGTTGACTCTGTTGGCGGTGGTGGTTGACTCTGTTGGCGGTGGTGGTTGACTCTGTTGGCGGTGGTGGTTGACTCTGTTGGCGGTGGTGGTTGAGTCTGTTGGCGGTGGTGGTTGAGTCTGTTGGCGGTGGTGGTTGAGTCTGTTGGCGGTGGTGGTTGACTCTGTTGGCGGTGGTGGTTGACTCTGTTGGCGGTGGTGGTTGACTCTGTTGGCGGTGGTGGTTGACTCTGTTGGCGGTGGTGGTCGACTCTGTTGGCGGTTGACTCTGTTGGCGGTGGTGGTTGACTCTGTTGGCGGTTGACTCTGTTGGCGGTGGTGGTTGACTCTGTTGGCGGTGGTGGTTGACTCTGTTGGCGGTGGTGGTTGACTCTGTTGGTGGTTGCTGTGTTGGTGGTTGCTGTGTTGGTGTTAGAAATACATTTAGTTATTCCAAGCTTCACTACTACTATTTTTAAAGCCGTTTCTTTTTTTTTTTTCTTATCAAGTGGTCAATAAATTCATTTGAAATCATCAGCAATTTCCCCGTTCCTATATGTGTAATAATGAAATCCTGAGTGCCCGTTAAACGTTTGTAACTCTGGAAGCCGTATTTGCTGTTCTCCAGACGTGTGCGCTGTGACTGGCGGTCACACTGATGACATCACGGAAAGCCCATTCCACCTGCTCCCGGTCACACAATTACTGTTAAGAATAGAATGTGGGCTAAAGGGCCCTCAGCTGGCGGAGGATCGGAATACATGTCCAGTTCTGAGGAATTATTTTCCGATTGCTCACATCACTTACAAACACCCTCGACCTTTTATTACCCTTTTTGTCAGGGAAAAGTAAACACCGTTGATGTATTTTAGGGTCGGAACCTTCCAAACGGAAAATGCTCCCCTTTAATAACGCATCTCCTCGGATTCAATCCATTCACAAAAATAGATGTAGGAAGGACATGAGATCAGAGCGAGATGACGTCTGCTGGCCGAGAACTCTCCGGCTATATATATATTTAATTTTAAATTTAGTCCAAAACACTTAAATTAAGTGTTTAGCTTGGGATGAATTTGCACATCCCGGGTGAATTGTGTGTGGGGCTTGGAAATGGGGTCAAAACTTAAGACACGGTGCTATTGGTCAGGCATGTGTAACACAGAGTGCAGGGGTCTGGAAGGTGTATTGTACAGAGGGCGGGGGTCGGGAGTGGGGGACGCGCGGAGGGCGGGGGTCGGGAGTGGGGAACGCGCGGAGGTCGTGGTGTGTAATGCGCAGAGGGCGGGGGTCGGGATTGGGGGATGGTCGGGGGTAGTGTTGTGTAATGCGCAGAGGGCGGGGGTCGGGAGTGGGGGATGCGCGGGGGTCGGGGGTAGTGGTGTGTAATGCGCAGAGGGCGGGGGTCGGGAGTGGGGGATGCGCGGGGGTCGTGGTGTGTAATGCGCAGAGGGCGGGGGTCGGGAGTGGGGGACGCGCGGGGGTCGTGGTGTGTAATGCGCAGAGGGCGGGGGTCGGGAGTGGGGGATGCGCGGGGGTCAGGAGTGGGGGATGCGCGGGGGTCGGGGGGTAGTGGTGTGTAATGGGCGGGGGTCGGGAGTCGGGAGTGGGGGATGCGCAGGGGTCGGGGGTAGTGGTGTGTAATGCGCAGAGGGCGGGGGTCGGGAGTGGGGGGCGCGCAGAGGGCGGGGGTCGGGAGTGGGGGGCGCGCAGAGGGCGGGGGTCGGGAGTGGGGGACGCGCAGAGGTCAGATGAACATGATTCATAAGTCACAACAGATTACAACAAAAAAATTACCTTCCTCTCCAAACCAAAGTCACCCACAGTTACAGATTTCCTTCCTCAGCACAGCTCCCTTTCACCCCCACCATCAGCACAGCTCCCTTTCACCCCCACCATCAGCTCAGCTCCCCTGCACCCCCTCCATCAGCACAGCTCCCCTGCACCCCCTCCATCAGCACAGCTCCCCTGCACCCCCTCCATCAGCACAGCTCCCCTGCACCCCCTCCATCAGCACAGCTCCCCTGCACCCCCTCCATCAGCACAGCTCCCCTGCACCCCCACCATCAGCACAGCTCCCCCACCATCGGCACAGCTCCCCCACCATCGGCACAGCTCCCCCACCATCAGCACAGCTCCCCCACCATCAGCACAGCTCCCCCACCATCAGCACAGCTCCCCCACCATCAGCACAGCTCCCCCGCACCCCCTCCATCAGCACAGCTCCCCTTGCACCCCCTCCATCAGCACAGCTCCCCTTGCACCCCCTCCATCAGCACAGCTCCCCTTGCACCCCCTCCATCAGCACAGATCCCCACCATCAGCACAGCTCCTCTGCACCCCCTTCGTCAGCACAGCTCCCCACCATCAGCACAGCTCCCTTGCACCCCCTTCGTCAGCACAGCTCCCCACCATCAGCACAGCTCCCTTGCACCCCCTCCGTCAGCACAGCTCCCCACCATCAGGACAGCTCCCCTGCACCCCCTCCATCAGCAGAGCTCCCTTGCACCCCCTCCGTCAGCACAGTTCCCCACCATCAGCACAGCTCCCCTGCACCACCTCCATCAGCACAGCTCCCCTCCATCAGCACAGCTCCCCACCATCAGCACAGCTCCCCTGCACCCCCTCCATCAGCAGAGCTCCCTTGCACCCCCTCCATCAGCACAGCTCCCCTCCATCAGCACAGCTCCCCTGCATCCCCTCCATCAGCACAGCTCCCCTGCACCCCCTCCGTCAGCACAGCTCCCCTGCACCCCCTCCATCAGCACAGCTCCCCACCATCAGCACAGCTCCCTTGCACCCCCTCCGTCAGCACAGCTCCCTTGCACCCCCTCCGTCAGCACAGCTCCCTTGCACCCCCTCCGTCAGCACAGCTCCCTTGCACCCCCTCCGTCAGCACAGCTCCCCTGCACCCCCTCCGTCAGCACAGCTCCCCTGCACCCCCTCCGTCAGCACAGCTCCCCACCATCAGCACAGCTCCCCTGCACCCCCTCCGACAGCACAGCTCCCCTGCACCCCCTCCGTCAGCACAGCTCCCCTGCACCCCCTCCGTCAGCACAGCTCCCCTGCACCCCCTCCGTCAGCACAGCTCCCCTGCACTCCCTCCGTCAGCACAGCTCCCCACCATCAGCACAGCTCCCTTGCACCCCCTCCGTCAGCACAGCTCCCCACCATCAGCACAGCTCCCCTGCACCCCCACCATCAGCACAGCTCTTTCGCCTTAAATGAAACACACTTAATAGGGAAATTCAGAGGGAAGGAAGTCCTCCTTCTGCTGGGTCCATATTACTGGAGCTTGAGTAATCTCCTTTGCTCTGAACTGACCAGGAGCGCTCAGTGACAGCACAATCACAGTGCCGGCCGCACAGAGCACAGTTGCAGCTCCGTCTAAAAAGATTTATATGTGTGTGTATATAGATAGAGAGATATATATAACAAAATACAGCTGTTAATCCTCGGAGACAGAAGTTATTTGGTAGTTAAACTCCCCAGCATGGTCTACAAATTGAGCCTTGAGCCAAATTGTAGCCAGTCCATAAACCAGAGGCTCTGATTGGACGGTTGGATAAATGGTTCTATATTTAGGACGTATCTGGTCTATAAACCAGAGGCTCTGATTGGACAGTTGGATAAATGGTTCTATATTTAGGACGTAGCCAGTCCATAAACCAGAGGCTCTGATTGGACGGTTGGATAAATGGCTCTATATTTAGGATGTATCCGGTCTATAAACCAGAGGCTCTGATTGGACGGTTGGATAAATGGTTCTATATTTAGGATGTATCCAGTCCATAAACCAGAGGCTCTGATTGGACGGTTGGATAAATGGCTCTATATTTAGGAGGTATCCGGTCTATAAACCAGAGGCTCTGATTGGACGGTTGGATAAATGGCTCTATATTTAGGACGAATCCTGTCTATAAACCAGAGGCTCTGATTGGACGGTTGGATAAATGGTTCTATATTTAGGAGGTATCCGGTCCATAAACCAGAGGCTCTGATTGGACGGTTGGATAAATGGTTCTATATTTAGGATGTATCCGGTCCATAAACCAGAGGCTCTGATTGGACGGTTGGATAAATGGTTCTATATTTAGGATGTATCCGGTCTATAAACCAGAGGCTCTGATTGGACGGTTGGATAAATGGTTCTATATTTAGGACGTATCCGGTCTATAAACCAGAGGCTCTGATTGGACGGTTGGATAAATGGTTCTATATTTAGGACGTATCTGGTCTATAAACCAGAGGCTCTGATTGGACGGTTGGATAAATGGTTCTATATTTAGGATGTATCTGGTCCATAAACCAGAGGCTCTGATTGGACGGTTGGATAAATGGCTCTATATTTAGGATGTATCCAGTCCATAAACCAGAGGCTCTGATTGGACGGTTGGATAAATGGTTCTATATTTAGGACGTATCTGGTCTATAAACCAGAGGCTCTGATTGGACGGTTGGATAAATGGTTCTATATTTAGGATGTATCCGGTCCATAAACCAGAGGCTCTGATTGGACGGTTGGATAAATGGTTCTATATTTAGGACGTATCTGGTCTATAAACCAGAGGCTCTGATTGGACGGTTGGATAAGAGCTCTCTGTTGATCCAGAACAGATTGTTGTTGGAAGTGATGTAAATCTCTGTATGATCATGCTGCATATTCCATCTCTAATTACCTCGTTTTCTTCTCTCTGCAGGAAAATGGACCTTTCTTCCCATCACACTCCTCCTTCTCAGGCCTATAAGCCCTTGGCCCCCTCTCTCCTCCATCTACTGGCCCCTGTGGATGACCCTCTTGGGAGAAATTCCCTCCCCCGCCAACGGATCCTTCCACAGCTGGACAATAGGTGTGGGACGGGCGCCCCCTGACCCCGACAATCCCAGAGACTATGAGATGCTGAGAGGGGGCTCCCTGCGGTTCTGTTTATACTTTGATGACCTGTAAATAAATCCGCCCAGCAGAGGCGTCCGGCTCTCCCGGCTCGGAAAGAAAAAAAACAAACTCCCTCATAATGTGATTCCGCCGCCCTCCGCGTCTTGTTTTATCATCCTCCCCGCCTACTACCATTGAGCTGGTCCCGGTACTCCATGGCGCTCTCTGTTGGAACGCTGGTCACCTGGAAGACCAAAGGACGAGGGATGACCTGATGAGGAACGCCATAGAGGATCATTTCCACGAGAAGCGTCCCTCATCCGGCTCATCGCTTTAATCGAAGATAGCCAATCAGGATGAAGAAAAGACAAGTAAACTGCATATAGGATTTGCATTTTTTTTTTCCTCCCAAATTCAGAGGTTCCGGCATTAAGGATTACAAATCAATACACAACTTGATCCATGGTGTTTTTTTTCTTCTTAATGGGGGATGGCTGAGATCCTGTGGTGGGTTTTGTTGCCCGGTTGGTGGAGAGTCCCCCCCACATCCCCTCCTGGAGCCACGCAGAGCAGCATTCAAATTCCAGTTTCTGGATCCCATTCCAAACCCAGCGGAGCCATTTCTCCAGGAAGCCGTTGTTTGTATTGCACCAGTCCGAAGTGGCCGAGGCCTTCCCCTCCCCCACAGCCATACATATAGGTGTGGCTGTGGGGGTGGGGTCTGCCTTGCCCACTTATCCATGGTCCAGTAGGGTGACAGCTTCTTGGTGTGTTAGGACTGGTGTTTGAATCTACCCGATCTCATCCCTCCTGGAATGCATTTCGTGTGTATATTTGCTTTGCTAAAAAAAAAAATATTCAGCCAATGTTGTTAGCCTCTTGTGGATCCTCCAAACGATTGTCTGAAAGGGCGAGATAGGAGGCTTGGAGCAGTGCCCCCTCCTGTGTAAGACAGGCAAGGGGACACAAGAAGTTCAGAGCAGTGCCCCAATACCCCCCCCCCCCCAACCAGTGTCACATAGGAAGCTCAGAGCAGGGTCCCCCCCCCTCAAGTGTCAGACAGGAAAAGAGTAATAGGAAGTTCAGAGCAGTGCCCCAACCCCCCCCCCCCCCAACCAGTGTCACATGGGAAGCTCAGAGCAGTGCCCCCCTGGTATCACATGGTCAGCTCAGCAGTGCCCCCCTGGTATCACATGGTCAGCTCGGCAGTGCCGCCCTGGTATCGCATGGTCAGCTCAGCAGTGCCGCCCTGGTATATGGGAAGCTTAGAGCAGTGCCCCCCTGGTATCGCATGGTCAGCTCAGCAGTGCCCCCCTGGTATCGCATGGTCAGCTCAGCTCAGCAGTGCCCCCTGGTATCGCATGGTCAGCTCAGCGCAGTGCCCCCCTGGTATCGCATGGTCAGCTCAGCGCAGTGCCCCCCTGGTATCGCATGGTCAGCTCAGCGCAGTGCCCCCTGGTATCGCATGGTCAGCTCGGCAGTGCCGCCCTGGTATCGCATGGTCAGCTCAGAGCAGTGCCCCCCTGGTATCGCATGGTCAGCTCAGAGCAGTGCCCCCCTGGTATCGCATGGTCAGCTCAGAGCAGTGCCCCCCTGGTATATGGGAAGCTCAGAGCAGTGCCCCCCGGTATCATATGGGAAGAGCAGCGCCCCCCTGTTGTCGCATGGGCAGCTCAGAGCAGCGCCCCCCTGGTGTCGCATGGGAAGCTCAGAGCAGTGCCCCCCTGGTATCGCATGGTCAGCTCAGAGCAGTGCCCCCCTGGTATCGCATGGGATGCTCAGAGCAGCCCCCCCCTGCTGTCATACGGGAGGCTCAGAATACCCTCCCCCCTAGTCACTAAAGGAGACACTGGAAGATCAGTGCAGTGCTTCTGGAGATCTCCACACTGCCAACAAAGACATGTACAGCCTTGGCCAAAAGTTTTGAGAATGGCACAAATGTTAATTTTCACAAAGTCTGCGGCTTCCGTGTTTTTAGATCTTGTTGTGAGATGTTACTCTGGTAGACTGAAGTAGGACAAGCGATCCATAGGTGTCAAAGGCTTTTATTGACAATGACCTGAAGTTGATGCAAAGAGTCAATATTTGCAGTGTTGACCCTTCTTTTTCAAGACCTCGGAGATTCCCCCCGGCATGCTGTCACTCAACTTGTGGGCCACCTCCTGGCTGATGACCGCCCATTCTTGCATCATCAATGCTTGGAGTTGGTCACAATTTGTTGGGGGTTTTTTAGTTCACCCACCTCTTGAGTATTGGCCACAAGCTCTCAATGGGATGAAGATCTGGGGAGTTTCCTGGCCATGGACCCGAAATTTCAATGTTTTTTTCCCCAAGCCGCTTAGTGATCACTTTTGCCTTATGGCAAGGTCCTCCATCATGCTGGAGAAGGCATTGTTCCTCACCAAGCTGTTCTTGGATGGTTGGGAGAAGTTGCTCTCGGAGGATGTTTTTGGACCATTCTTTATTCATGGCGGTGTTCTTGTGAGTGAGCCCCCTCCCTTGGCTGAGAAGGAACCCCACACGTGAATGGTCTCAGGATGGTTTACTGTTGGCATGACGGGATTGATGGTAGCTCTCACCTTTTCTTCTCTGGACAGGGCCTTTTCTGGATTCTTCAGACAATCGGGATTTATCGGAGAAAAGGACGTCCCCCCAGTCCTCAGCTGTCCAATCCCTTGACCTGCTGCAGAATATCAGTCTATTCCTGAGGTTTTTCCTGGAGAGAAGTGGCTTTTTTTGCTGCCCTTCTTGACACCAGGCCATCCTCCAAAATTCTTCTCCTTCCTGTGCGTGCCGATGCCTCACAACTGCCTGCTGCCATTCCTGAGCAAACTGGTGGTCCCCCGATCCCGCAGCTGAATCAACTTTAGCAGATGGTCCTGGAGCTTGCTGGACTTTCTTGGGTGCCCTGAAGCCTTCTTCACGACAACTGAACCTCTCTCCTTGAAGTTCTTGATGATCCGATAAATGGCTGATTTAGGTGTCATCTTAGTAGCAGCAAATATCCTGGCCTGTGAATCCTGTTTTGTGTAAATCAATGATGATTGCACGGGTTTCCTTGCAGGGAAATTAATATTTGTGTCATTCTCAAACGTTATGGTCAGAGCTGTACTCCTTGGTGTCAGGTGAGGAGACACAGAAATCTCAGAGCAGTGCCCTCCCATTGTCGCATAGGAAGCTAGAGCAGTGTCCCCCTGGTATCAGATGGGAAGCCAAGGACAGTGCCCCCCTGTGTTCAGGTAAGGAGACACAGGGAGCTCAGTGCAGTGCCCCCCCCCCCCCCCCATTGTCGCATGATTAGCTCCGTGCAGTGCACCCCCCCCCCCGTCACAGGAGAAGTAGACCCCGGTATCAGGAGAGGGGAGACACGAAACTCTGAGCAGTGCCCCCCACTATCACTTTGGAAGTTCGGAGCACTGTCCCCTTGGTGTTGTACAGGAGATTCAGTGTGCCCCCCCCCCCCCCGGTATCACAGGGGAAGCTCAAAGCAGTGCTTCCCCCCCCCCCCACCTCAGTATCACATGGGAAGCTCAAAGCAGTGCCCCCCACCCCCCGTATCTCATGGGAAACTCAGAGAAGTGCTCATTCCCCCTCCCCCCCGGTATCACATGGGCAGCTCAGAGCAGTGCCCCCCCGTAGTACAGGGGTAGCTCAGAGCAGTGCCCCCCCCCCCCTCTGGTATTACATGGGAAGCTCAGAGAAGTGCTCATTCCCCCCCCTGGTATCACATGGGCAGCTCAGAGCAGTGCCTCCCCCCCCCCCCCCCAGTATTACATGCAAAGCTTAGAGATGTGCCCCTCACTCCCCAGTATCACATGGGCAGCTCAGAGCAGTTCCCCCCTTGGTATCACATGGGAAGCTCAGCGCAGTACCCCCCCCCCCCCTCACCACCACCACCGGTATCACATGGGTAGCTCAGAGCAGCGCCTTCCCCCCCCCCCATTATCACATGGGTAGCTCAGAGCAGCATCCCCCCCCCAAGTATCCATGGGAAGCTGAGAAGTGCCCCTCCCCCCCCAGTATCACATGGGAAGCTCAAAGCAGTGAGTTCCCCCCGGGTATCACGGGGGAGTTTGGAGCAGTGTCCAATCCCCCCCCGGTATCACAGGGGGAGCTCAGAGCAGTGCCCAACCCCCCCCCCCCCCCCGGTATCACATGGGAAGCTCAAAGCAGTGAGTTCCCCCCCAGTATCACATGGGGAGCTTGGAGCAGTAGCCAAACCCCCCCCTCCCCCTGGTATCACAGGGGGAGCTCAGATCAGTGCCCCCTCAGTGTTGGTTCTCTGTGGCCAGCGCCTGCGGTTTCTAAACCCCCAAATGTGAATGTCTCCTTCCTATAGCTTTAAAAAAAAAAAAAAAAAAAGTCCAGGTAAAGCCCCCCCATGTTTGTTTGTTTTTTCTTTTTGTTTCAGCAGACTTTACACCACATCATTACTCCGCCCACAGGTGACATGTTGATGCGTTTCACCCTCCGGGCTGCTTATGGGGTTTGCTGTGATTAAGCCACGCCTACAGGTGAAATGCATCAGAGAATTCCGGCTTCGTGAGAATAAAAACGTAGCAAATTGAATAGCTTTATTGATACACACACAAAAAAAACATAGCGGTGCCCAGCCTGGACTTTTGTGTCCACTCCATCCAGACCAAGAAAATGGGGCTGAGAGTTCCATTTCAAGGTGAACCTTCGATCGGCCTGGGCAGGGCCAGGAACTGGTTCCCCTTTAAGTCTGCACATCCTTTGCCTAGCCTTGCTTTCTCCGAAGGAGAATCCCTGTGTGAATGCACGATGGAAGATTTTCCTCTTGTTACTTGATGGTCCTGACACCAAGCACCAGCGTTGTCAGCTGCCGATTCCCTCCCCCATGCCTAGCAGTGCCGGATCTCACCGCGAATAAAGGGGGAGTGAAAGGTAGATGAGTATAGGCAACTGCATGGAGAAGTACAGAGTATCTTTCAAGCAGAAATAAAGCGGTTTTCTTTTTCAAACACACTGAGGCTACGGCCAAGTCTGCGGGAGGACGAAATGCGTTAAAGGGGTGTGATATGGGAGGAGACCAGCTGAACCCAGTCTCATACATTTTAGTATGGCTTTGATCTACTGTATGCAGCTCTGTGCCCTGGTACTGCATGGGTTTAGTATTTGGCTGGACGATTCCCTAGGATGCCTTCACCTGGAGTCTCCAAGAGAGTATGCATGGGCGCTTGGGGCGGCACAGTCTCTTTATATGTATGAGCTGATTGTTATTCATTTTAAAAAATGAGAAGGGAAAGAACGGGACTAGGAAGAGCCGCCGTGTTCTGTGCCGTGATGGTCTCATCATCACATATGTGAATAACGGAGCATATGATTTATTAAGTCGGTGATGTGGGAAGTCTGTGACCTCTGGTCTGTGCAGCCTGCGGAGATGAAGCCAAGAGGTCTAAGAGATTCTCAGGTCCTTCATTGCAGCCTTCAACAAACGAGTAGAGCGAGGACTGGACTGGGAGGAGCAACCTTGTTCTGGGCTGTGATGGTCTCCACCACTTCGTATTCATTGTGCTCCTTTATATAAGATGGAGGTGTGGGAAGTCCGTGACCTCTGGTCTGTGCAGCCTGCGGAGATGAAGCCAAGAGGTCTAAGAGATTCTCAGGTCCTTCATTGCAGCCTTCAACAAACGAGTAGAGCGAGGACTGGACTGGGAGGAGCAACCTTGTTCTGGGCTGTGATGGTCTCCACCACTTCGTATTCATTGTGCTCCTTTATATAAGATGGAGGTGTGGGAAGTCCGTGACCTCTGGTCTGTGCAGCCTTCAGAGATGAAGCCAAGAGGTCATAGACTATCTCAGGTCCTTCACTACAGCTGAGAAGAGAGAGCACAGGACTGGACTAGGAGGAGCAACTTTGTTCTGGGCTGTAATGGTCTCCACCACTTTGTAATCATTGTCCTCCTTTATATAGGATGGAGGTGTGGGAAGTCCGTGACCTCTGGTCTGTGCAGCCTGCGGAGATGAAGCCTAGAGGTTCTCAGGTCCCTCGCTGTCAACAAATGAGAAGACAGAGCACAGGACTAGACAAGGAGGAGCAACCTTGTCCTGTGCTGTGATGGTCTCCACCACTTTGTAATCATTGTCCTCCTTTATATAGGATGGAGGTGTGGGAAGTCCGTGACCTCTGGTCTGTGCAGCCTGCGGAGATGAAGCCTAGAGGTTCTCAGGTCCCTCGCTGTCAACAAATGAGAAGACAGAGCACAGGACTAGACAAGGAGGAGCAGCCTTGTTCTGCGCTGTGATGGTCTCCACCACTTTGTAATCGTTGTGCTCCTTTATATAGGATGGAGGTGTAGGAAGTCCGTGACCTCTGGTCTGTGCAGCCTTCAGAGATGAAGCCAAGAGGTCATAGAGAATCTCAGGTCCTTCACTGCAGCCTTCAACAAACGAGTAGAGCGAGGACTGGACTGGGAGGAGCAACCTTGTCCTGTGCTGTGATGGTCTCCACCACTTTGTAATCGTTGTGCTCCTTTATATAGGATGGAGGTGTAGGAAGTCCGTGACCTCTGGTCTGTGCAGCCTGCGGAGATGAAGCCTAGAGGTTCTCAGGTCCCTCGCTGTCAACAAATGAGAAGACAGAGCACAGGACTAGACAGGGAGGAGCAACCTTGTTCTGCGCTGGGCTGGTCTCTGATGGGATTTCTCGGGACGCACAAAGATGGCGGGAGCTAAATATGGACAGGAAAATATCAAATGCGCCAGGAGCCAGCAGCGCAGAGTATTTCAGGAGAGGAGAGTTATAGAGGAAGGAGCGGAGTCCTCCAGCAGTGCAGAGTATTTCAGGAGAGGAGTTATAGAGGAAGGAGAGGAGTCCTCCAGCAGTGCAGAGTATTTCAGGAGAGGAGAGTTATAGAGGAAGGAGCGGAGTCCTCCAGCAGTGCAGAGTATTTCAGGAAAGGAGTTATAGAGGAAGGAGCGGAGTCCTCCGGCAGTGCAGAGTATTTCAGGAGAGGAGTTATAGAGGAAGGAGCGGAGTCCTCCAGCAGTGCAGAGTATTTCAGGAGAGGAGTTATAGAGGAAGGAGCGGAGTCCTCCAGCAGTGCAGAGTATTTCAGGAGAGGAGAGTTATAGAGGAAGGAGCGGAGTCCTCCAGCAGCGCAGAGTATTTCAGGAGAGGAGAGTTATAGAGGAAGGAGCGGAGTCCTCCAGCAGTGCAGAGTATTTCACCAGAGGAGAGTTATAGAGGAAGGAGCGGAGTCCTCCGGCAGCGCAGAGTATTTCAGGAGAGGAGAGTTATAGAGGAAGGAGCGGAGTCCTCCAGCAGTGCAGAGTATTTCAGGAAAGGAGTTATAGAGGAAGGAGCGGAGTCCTCCGGCAGTGCAGAGTATTTCAGGAGAGGAGTTATAGAGGAAGGAGCGGAGTCCTCCGGCAGCGCAGAGTATTTCAGGAGAGGAGAGTTATAGAGCAGTGGTTCTCAACCTTTCTAATGCCGCGACCCCTTAATACAGTTCCTCATGTTGTGGTGACCCCCAACCATACAATTATTTTCGTTGCTACTTCATAACTGTAATTTTGCAGTGGGAGGACTAGCGCCCCATCATTGGTGTCAGTGGGAGGAATAGTGTCCCATCGTTGGTGTCAGTGGGAGGACTAGCGCCCCATCATTGGTGTCAGTGGGAGGAATAGTGCCCCATCATTGGTGTCAGTGGGAGGAATAGTGCCCCATCGTTGGTGTCAGTGGGAGGACTAGCGCCCCATCATTGGTGTCAGTGGGAGGAATAGTGCCCCATCATTGGTGTCAGTGGGAGGAATAGTGCCCCATCATTGGTGTCAGTGGGAGGAATAGTGCCCCATCATTGGTGTCGGTGGGAGGAATAGTGCCCCATCGTTGGTGTCGGTGGGAGGAATAGTGCCCCATCGTTGGTGTCAGTGGGAGGAATAGCACCCCATCGTGGGTGTCAGTGGGAGGAATAGCGCCCCATCGCTGGTGTCAGTGGGAGGAAAAGCACCCCATCGCTGGTGTCAGTGGGAGGAATAGCGCCCCATCGCTGGTGTCAGTGGGAGGAATAGCGCCCCATCGCTGGTGTCAGTGGGAGGAGTAGCGCTCCATCGCTGGTGTCAGTGGGAGGAATAGCGCCCCGTCGCGGGTGTCAGTGGGAGGAAAAGCGCCCCATCGCTGGTGTCAGTGGGAGGAATAGCGCCCCATCGCTGGTGTCAGTGGGAGGAATAGCGCCCCATCGCTGGTGTCAGTGGGAGGAATAGCGCCCCATCGCTGGTGTCAGTGGGAGGAATAGCGCCCCATCGCGGGTGTCAGTGGGAGGAATAGCGCCCCATCATTGGTGTCAGTGGGAGGAATAGCGCCAGATCGCTGGTGTCAGTGGGAGGAATAGCGCCCCATCGCTGGTGTCAGTGGGAGGAATAGCGCCCCATCGCTGGTGTCAGTGGGAGGAATAGCGCCCCATCGCTGGTGTCAGTGGGAGGAATAGCGCCCCATCGCGGGTGTCAGTGGGAGGAATAGCGCCCCATCGCGGGTGTCAGTGGGAGGAATAGCGCCCCATCGCGGGTGTCAGTGGGAGGAATAGCGCCCCATCGTTGGTGTCAGTGGGAGGAATAGCGCCCCATCGCGGGTGTCAGTGGGAGGAATAGCGCCCCATCGCGGGTGTCAGTGGGAGGAATAGCGCCCCATCGCGGGTGTCAGTGGGAGGAATAGCGCCCCATCGCGGGTGTCAGTGGGAGGAATAGCGCCCCATCGCGGGTGTCAGTGGGAGGAATAGCGCCCCATCGCGGGTGTCAGTGGGAGGAATAGCGCCCCATCGCGGGTGTCAGTGGGAGGAATAGCGCCCCATCGCGGGTGTCAGTGGGAGGAATAGCGCCCCATCGCGGGTGTCAGTGGGAGGAATAGCGCCCCATCGTTGGTGTCAGTGGGAGGAATAGCGCCCCATCGTTGGTGTCAGTGGGAGGAATAGCGCCCCATCGTTGGTGTCAGTGGGAGGAATAGCGCCCCATCGTTGGTGTCAGTGGGAGGAATAGCGTCCCATCGTTGGTGTCAGTGGGAGGAATAGCGCCCCATCGTTGGTGTCAGTGGGAGGAATAGCGCCCCATCCTGGGTGTCAGTGGGAGGAATAGCGCCCCATCGCTGGTGTCAGTTGGAGGAATAGCTCCCCATCGCTGGTGTCAGTGGGAGGAATAGCGCCCCATCGCTGGTGTCAGTGGGAGGAATAGCGCCCCATCGCTGGTGTCAGTGGGAAGAATAACGCCCCATCGTTGGTGTCAGTGGGGGGAGGAATAGCGCCCCATCAATGGTGTCAGTGGGGGGGAGGAATAGCGCCCCATCATTGGTGTCAGTGGGGGGAGGAATAGCGCCCCATCAATGGTGTCAGTGGGGGGGAGGAATAGCGCCCCATCGTTGGTGTCAGTGGGGGGAAGAATAGCGCTCCATCGTTGGTGTCAGTGGGGGGAGGAATAGTGCCCCATCGTTGGTGTCAGTGGGGGGAGGAATAGTGCCCCATCGTTGGTGTCAGTGGGGGGAGGAATAGTGCCCCATCGTTGGTATTAATGACGCCAATGATGGGTCACTATCCCTCCCACTGACACCAATGATACTTACCTTGCTGACTCCTGCTCCAGCCTGGGCTCTCTCCCTCTCCCATCTACATCCTGCATACCTGGCTGCAGCAGCAAAATTTGCACTTACCTGTCAGCTGTCTTCCTTCTCTGGCCTCTCTCTTCCCTCGATCTTCTTCGATCTTCGCGCGCTGCCGCTCGGCTCCTCCTCTCCAAGCTCCACCTCCTCACCGGTGATTGGCCACCTGTGTGCCTCTCCTGAGCTACAGTTCCGGTGGCCAATCAGCGGCGAGGAGGTGGAGCTGTTGAGTGATCCCGGGGGTGTGGCCAGGTTACAGGGGCAGCATATCATCCCGCCCACAGATCGTCTGAGACAGGAGCGGTGTCTCGGTTCCTAAGACCATCGGAAATATGTGTTTTCCGATGGTCTTAGGCGACCCCTGTGAAATGGTCGTTCGACCCCCAAAGGGGTCGCGACCCCCAGGTTGAGAACCGCTGTTATAGAGGAAGGAGCGGAGTCCTCCAGCAGTGCAGAGTATTTCAGGAGAGGAGAGTTATAGAGGAAGGAGCGGAGTCCTCCAGCAGCGCAGAGTATTTCAGGAGAGCAGTTATAGAGGAAGGAGCGGAGTCCTCCAGCAGAGCAGAGTATTTCAGGAGAGGAGTTATAGAGGAAGGAGCGGAGTCCTCCAGCAGTGCAGAGTATTTCAGGAGAGGAGAGTTATAGAGGAAGGAGCAGAGTCCTCCAGCAGAGCAGAGTATTTCAGGAGAGGAGTTATAGAGGAAGGAGCGGAGTCCTCCAGCAGCGCAGAGTATTTCAGGAGAGGAGAGTTATAGAGGAAGGGGCGGAATCCTCCAGCAGCGCAGAGTATTTCAGGAGAGGAGTTATAGAGGAAGGAGCGGAGTCCTCCAGCAGCGCAGAGTATTTCAGGAGAGGAGAGTTATAGAGGAAGGAGCGGAGTCCTCCGGCAGTGCAGAGTATTTCAAGAGAGGAGAGTTATAGAGGAAGGAGAGGAGTCCTCCAGCAGTGCAGAGTATTTCAGGAGAGGAGAGTTATAGAGGAAGGAGCGGAGTCCTCCAGCAGTGCAGAGTATTTCAGGAGAGGACAGTTATAGAGGAAGGAGCGGAGTCCTCCAGCAGTGCAGAGTATTTCAGGAGAGGAGAGTTATAGAGGAAGGAGAGGAGTCCTCCAGCAGAGCAGAGTATTTCAGGAGAGGAGTTATAGAGGAAGGAGAGGAGTCCTCCAGCAGAGCAGAGTATTTCAGGAGAGGACAGTTATAGAGGAAGGAGCGGAGTCCTCCAGCAGTGCAGAGTATTTCAGGAGAGGACAGTTATAGAGGAAGGAGCGGAGTCCTCCAGCAGTGCAGAGTATTTCAGGAGAGGAGAGTTATAGAGGAAGGAGCGGAGTCCTCCAGCAGTACAGAGTATTTCAGGAGAGGAGTTATAGAGGAAGGAGAGGAGTCCTCCAGCAGTGCAGAGTATTTCAGGAGAGGAGAGTTATAGAGGAAGGAGCGGAGTCCTCCAGCAGCGCAGAGTATTTCAGGAGAGGAGAGGTATAGAGCAAGGAGCGGAGTCCTCCAGGAGCGCAGAGTATTTCAGGAGAGGAGTTATAGAGGAAGGAGAGGAGTCCTCCAGCAGAGCAGAGGAGGAGAGGAGAGAAGTTTCCCTGTAGAGAGACTCCTGCTTCCACCCAGGTAGGACCCTTTTCTGCAGAGAGGTCACTGCTTCTGGCCAGAGAACAAGGAGCATTACTCTGAAGAGAAGTAACTGTCCTTGCTGGACATCAAGGGCCCTTTGCTGCTGAGAAGCCGCTGCTTCCACGCAGAGATAAGGATCCTTCTGTACAGAGAGATCACAGCCTCTACACAGAAAGCAAAGGGCCTTCACTGCAGCTTGCTGGCAGGGTCAGGATTTTCTACTCTGTCTGTGACCCCCCCCCCTCCCCCATAATCTGTTCTCAGTCCGATGTCCAGCATCATTTCATCCACTTCCTCTGAGCCCAGCTTTTTCCAGACCCACTCACACTGTGCAATTGGACAGTGAAAAGAAAAGCAGCATAGTGATCCATTTGCTCTGCCCTCTCCTCCTATCAGCATGCTTCTTGTCAACGCGTGAGCTTCTTGTACTGCTTCCTCTTCTTCTTCTCATAGTCTGAGCTCTGCTGCACAGGGACTGCAAGAGGCTGATACTAAGTTATGAGAGGCGTTCACGTCAAACTGGGACTTTTCATTTTCCAGGTATAAAAAGGAACGCTAGCGTGGCGGTACTACACGTGGTAGTAAGTGGCAGGCGTGTCCTATTACTGATAGGGGGCGCACATGTCACGGGTCAGGCCATAGACCGGTAGTTTCTTGTGACTGAAGGTGTAAAACCTGCCGATATCTACAGAAGACTTCCAGCGCGGTACGGCGATGAGACGCTCAGCCGCAGTAAGACATCTGAATGGTGGAAATGTCTCCAGGATGGCCGTCTGTCCATCAGTGACCATCCCGGCCGTGGCGGTTCCCAGCCCACAGCTATCATTCCTGTGAACATTCAGCGCGTGGAACGCCGGATCCTGGATCATCGATTGTGATGTCACACAGGAGACGAATCTTTCTGTGGGAACGGTGAACACAATGAGGAGGAGGTGAAGCCGGCCGTCCCAGGATGGGTCAGACGTCCCGACAAATCTTTATGCTGAAGCTTTCCAGGCATCAGTGACACAGCTGGGAGAGGTGCAGAAATGTAGCAGGGGAGGGTGACAGAAAATAAATGCAGTTTTCACTTCTTGAAGTTTGTTCTTTAATTATATAAACTCAAAAGTCCTGGTGTGACTTGAATACCCCTCATGTCATATATTGTATACATACAGGACCCGTTATATCATACATTGTATACATACAGGACACATTATATCATACATTGTATACATACAGGATCCGTTATATCATACATTGTATACATACAGGACACGTTATATCATACATTGTATACATACAGGACACGTTATATCATACATTGTATACATACAGGATCCATTATATCATACATTGTATACATACATGATCCATTATATCATACATTGTATACATACAGGATCCATTATATAATACATTGTATACATACAGGATCCATCATATCATACATTGTATACATACAGGATACATTCTATCATACATTGTATACATACAGGACCCATTATATAATACATTGTATACATACAGGACACGTTATATCATACATTGTATACATACAGGACACATTATATCATACATTGTATACATACAGGATCCATTATATCATACATTGTATACATACAGGATCCATTATATAATACATTGTATACATACAGGATCCATTATATAATACATTGTATACATACAGGACACATTATATAATACATTGTATACATACAGGACACATTATATAATACATTGTATACATACAGGACACATTATATAATACATTGTATACATACAGGATCCATTATATAATACATTGTATACATACAGGATACATTATATCATACATTGTATACATACAGGATCCATTATATAATACATTGTATACATACAGGACACATTATATAATACATTGTATACATACAGGACACATTATATAATACATTGTATACATACAGGATCCATTATATAACACATTGTATACATACAGGATACATTATATAACACATTGTATACATACAGGACACATTAAATAATACATTGTATACATACAGGATCCATTATATAACACATTGTATACATACAGGACACATTATATAACACATTGTATACATACAGGACACATTATATAACACATTGTATACATACAGGACACATTATATAACACATTGTATACATACGGGACACATTATATCATACATTGTATACATACGGGATACATTATATCATACATTGTATACATACAGGGTATATTATATAATACATTGTATACATACAGGATCCATTATATCATACATTCTATACATACAGGACACATTATATAATACATTGTATACATACAGGACACATTATATAATACATTGTATACATACAGGACACATTATATCATACATTGTATACATACAGGATCCATTATATCATACATTGTATACATACAGGACACATTATATAATACATTGTATACATACGGGACACATTATATCATACATTGTATACATACGGGACACATTATATCATACATTGTATACATACGGGACACATTATATAACACATTGTATACATACGGGACACATTATATAATACACTGTATACATACGGGACACATTATATAATACACTGTATACATACGGGATCCATTATATTATACATTGTATACATACGGGACACATTATATCATACACTGTATACATACGGGACACATTATATAATACATTGTATACATACGGGACACATTATATCATACATTGTATACATACGGGATCCATTATATCATACATTGTATACATACAGGACACATTATATAATACATTGTATACATACAGGACACATTATATCATACATTGTATACATACAGGACACATTATATAATACATTGTATACATACAGGACACATTATATAATACATTGTATACATACAGGATCCATTATATAATACATTGTATACATACAGGATCCATTATATCATACATTGTATACATACAGGATCCATTATATAATACATTGTATACATACAGGATCCATTATATCATACATTGTATACATACAGGATCCATTATATCATACATTGTATACATACAGGACACGTTATATCATACATTGTATACATACAGGATACGTTATATCATACATTGTATACATACAGGACACGTTATATCATACATTGTATACATACAGGACACATTATATAATACATTGTATACATACAGGATTCATTCTATCATACATTGTATACATACAGGACACGTTATATAATACATTGTATACATACAGGACACGTTATATCATACATTGTATACATACAGGACACGTTATATCATACATTGTATACATACAGGACACGTTATATCATACATTGTATACATACAGGATCCATTATATCATACATTGTATACATACAGGATCCATTATATAATACATTGTATACATACAGGACACATTATATAATACATTGTATACATACAGGACACGTTATATCATACATTGTATACATACAGGACACATTATATCATACATTGTATACATACAGGATACATTATATAATACATTGTATACATACAGGACACATTATATAATACATTGTATACATACAATCTTTCTATGCCGGAGCTTTCCATTCATTAGCTACATGCTGGGATAAGTGTAGGAATGTAGCAGGGGAGGAAGTTGAAAAATAAATTCAGTTTCCACTCCTTGAACTTTATTCTTTTATTATATAAATGTAAGCGTCCCGTTTTGACTTGAATGCCCCTCATAGATTCGATTCAGACATTTACATTATGCAACTATCACATGATTGTGTTCATTTTTGTAAGTTTGGCATGGACAGAAGGGATGGGGACGCATCTCCCGCTTTCCAACATTCGATGCAATTGGTCTGCGTGACATTGCTCTGTGTGAGGTTGGGACATGTGAGGTTGGGACATGTGAGGTTGGGACGTGTGAGGTTGGGATGTGTGCGAGGCGGCGAAGTGTGAGGTTGGGATGTGTGTGAGGCTGCGACGTGTGTGTGTTTGGGACAAGTGAGGTTGGGATGTGTGTGAGGCTGCGACGTGTGTGTGTTTGGGACAAGTGAGGTTGGGATGTGTGAGGTTGCGATGTGTGTGAGGTTGGGACGTGTGTGAGGTTGGGATGTGTGTGAGGTTGCGACATGTGTGAGTAGGTTTGTTGTCTGCGTGAGATTGCGATGTGTGAGGTTGGGATGTATGTGGTTGCGATGTGTGTGAGGTTGGGACGCGTGTGAGGTTGGGACGCGTGTGAGGATGGGACGCGTGTGAGGTTGCGATGTGTGTGAGGTTGGGACGCGTGTGAGGTTGCGACGTGTGGGAGGTTGGGATGTGAGATTGCGATGTGTGAGGTTGGGACGCGTGTGAGGTTGGGACCCGTGTGAGTTGGTTTGTCGTCTGCATGAGATTGTGATGTGTGAGGTTGGGACGCGTGTGAGGATGGGACGTGCGTGTGAGGATGGGACGTGCGTGTGAGGATGGGACGTGCGTGTGAGGTTGGGACGTGCGTGTGAGGTTGGGACGTGCGTGTGAGGTTGGGACGTGCGTGTGAGGATGGGACGCGTGTGAAGTTGGGACATGTGTGAGTTGGTTTGTCGTCTGCATGAGATTGTGATGTGTGCGGGGTTGCGACGCATGTGAAGTTGGGACGCGTGTGAGGTTGCAATGTGCGTGAGGTTGGGACGTGTGTGAGGATGGGACGCGTGTGAGGATGGGACGCGTGTGAGGTTGGGACGCGTGTGAGGTTGGGACGCGTGTGAGGATGGGACGCGTGTGAGGATGGGACGCGTGTGAGGATGGGACGCGTGTGAGGTTGGGACGCGTGTGAGGTTGCAATGTGCGTGAGGTTGGGACGTGTGTGAAGTTGCGATGTGTGTGAGGTTGGGACGTGTGTGAAGTTGCGATGTGTGTGAGTAGGTTTGTCGTCTGCGTGAGATTGCGATGACTAAAGAGTTAACAGAACAGAAGGATGTCATATGATCGGCGGTCTTTGTGCGACAATTATCACGGATTGGAGGATGACGTCTGCGCTCGTCACGCACTATTCAGAGTATAATCCGCTCTGCAGCGGTCGCAGTCACAGCACAATGGCTCGGGCGATTCCCAGCATCCTCTGGGGCGACCAACCTGAAATCCAAGCTAACTAGGAATGAAAGAAGATCCTACCTGCCAGAGGAGGAAATGGGCCGACCCTGACGTCCGCTTGGTATTCCCATTCTCTTCTAATCACTCCGGGTGCGACTTGCAAATCGTATGGCGAGTCGCCCCCTATAATAAAACGGTCATATCGGTGCGATTCGGACTTGGTCAGAGCCGCGCCGATTTCTAAGGTAACACATTTACGACTTCAGGGGCGACTTACATAGAAATCTGTGTCTTGCGAGCCGCAGATGTCTTACACCAAGATGTCGCACCTCCAGTCAGAATGGCATCCAACTTTGGAATCGTGCGACTTCGCTGGACGTTACGGCCAAGTGGACCTGTCACGTTCACAACTTAAGCTCTCATGGGCGGGACATTTTTGTTTCTATTCGGCACTGCGCCACTTTAACTGGCAATCTCACGGTCACGCAACGCTGTGCCCAAATGAAATATCATTTTCACACAAGTAGAGCTTTCTGTTGGTGGAAATTGATCACCGCTGGGTTTTTTTTTTTAAATTTTTTAATATACACCGCGTTCCAAATGATTCTGCAAATGATATTGTTCTCATTTCCCTCAATAATTGATGTAAATATCAGTCGGCAGAATTCTCAGGTGACAACTAGAAGAGGACAATTCACATTTTATTGAACAAACCTCCTAATGATAACAGGATTTTTGTTCCGGATTATTCCGCACAGGAAGTTTCCAAACACTTTCTAGGTTGTAAAGAACTGAAAATTGTCATTTGTTGTGTTTGCAGAAAATTTACTGAAATCAAAAGCTATTTCAATCCAACTTTTGCCAACATTGTAACTTTGTAAACATTTGAAGCGGTCACGTTACATTGTAACATAGGAGCCCTTATCTGATTGCAGATCACAAGTCTGGCATCCATTGAACTTGGCAGTTTTTGGACAGTTTCTGCTTGAATTTGTTTGCAAGATGTCAGAATAGCCTCCCAGAGCTGCTGTTTGGATGTAAACTGCCTCCCACCCTCATAGATCTTTTGCTTGAGGATGCTCCAAAGGTTCTCAATAGGATTGAGGTCGGGGGAGGATGGAGGCCACACCATGACTTTCTCTCCTTTTATCCCCATAGCAGCCATTGATGCGGAGGTATTCTTTGCAGCATGAGATGGTGCATTGTCATGCATGAAGATGATTTTATTACGGAAAGCATAGTTCTTACTTCTGTACCAGGGAAGAAAGTGGTCAGTCATAAACTCCACATACTTTGCAGAGGTCATCTTTACACCTTCGGGGGCTCTAAAGGGGCCGACCAGCTCTGTTCCCATGATTCCGGCCCAAAACATGACTCCACCACCGCCTTGCTGACGTCGCAGCCTTGTTGGAACAGGGTGGCCGTCCACCAACCATCCACTACTCCATCCATCTGGACCATCCAGGGTTGTACGGCACTCATCAGTGAACAGGACTGCTTGAAAATGAGTCTTCATGTATTTTTCTGCCCAATGCAGCCGTTTCTGCTTGTGAGCATTGGTTAGTGGTGGCCGAATAGAAGGTTTCTGCACAGTTGCAGGACTCTGGAGGACTCTACACCTTGATGTCCGTGGGACTCCAGAGGCACCAGCAGCTTCAAATATCTGTTTGCTGCTATGTAATGGGATTTTAGCAGTTGCTCTCTTGATCCGATGCATGGATCTGGCAGAAATCTTCCTCAATGTGCCTTTATCTGCACCAACCCGTCTGTGCTCTGAATCAGCCACAAATCTCTTCATAGTGCGATGATCACGCTTACGTTTTCCTGAAATATCGAATGTTTTCATCCCTCGTCCAAGGCATCGAACTATTTCACTCTTTTCAGCAGCAGAGAGATCCTTTTTCTTCCCCATATTGATGGAAAATGGCGCTCTGATTAATAATGGGGAACGCCGTCCTTTAGTAGTTTTTCCTGAAATTGGGCTCACCGGCCAATCTAATGATCACAGGTGTCCCAGATTGTTTTCAGTGATCAAAAGAGCCCTGACACACAATGCCATCCATGAGTTACACCGAAAAACAAAAGATTTCATCTTTGTGACACTTAAATAGAATTTGCAGAATAATTTGGAACGCGATGTATAAACAAAGAAAGACAGGAAATGTTGAGAGAAAAAAAAAACAATATTTTTTACTGCCATAAAACATTCAAAACATTAAAAAAAAAATCTATTTTCTTCATAAATTTAAGCAAAAATGTATTCTGCTCAGGGGCGGACTGACAACTCATGGGGCCCCCCGGGCAATAGGGGATCATGGGGCCCCTGTGTCCTCGCCCACACCTGAAAAAGCCTATGAAAAAGCCAATGAAAGGTACCAGGGGCATCTCATGGGGCCCCCTGCTGACCCCGGGCCCTCGGGCAGTGCCCGAGTGCTCGAATGGTCAGTCCACCCCTGATTTCTGCTGCGTGTTTTTTTTTTAAATCCCAATAAGTGTGTATTGATTAGTTTGTGTGAAATTTATAGCGTCTACAAACTGAGGGACATAAACTGAAATTTTTTATTAATTTAATTTTTAAATATTAGCAATGGTAACTTAGGCCGGCCATACATGGGTTGAAATTCGATCGAATTTTCATCCGAAAATCAGACCTAAGAATAATCAGCCGATTTTCGCTCTGTCAGTGCGGTCAATGGCACCGTCTGATTTCTGTGGTTCCTCCCCTTTTCGGTGAATGGGCATGTTGGAAAATTCGTGAAACACGACCGATTTTCGACTCAATGATGGTCAAATCGTCCGATCGTTTTTCCGAAAAGAATATGCGCCACAAGCCGTGACCTGGAAGGAATGGAAGTTTTGCCTGTTATATGGGATGAACCAGGGGTGGACTGACAACGCATGGGGCCCCCGGGCAATAGGGGATCATGGGGCCCCTGTGTCCTTGCCCAGACTCAAAAAAGCCAATGAAAAAGGTACAAGGGGCTTCTCATGGGGCCCCCTACTGACCCTGGACCCTTGGGCAGTGCCTGAGTTTCCAAATGGTCAGTCCGCCCCTGGGATGAACCATGAAGCCCCCGGGCAATAGGGGATCATGGGGCCCCTGTGTCCTTGCCCAGACTCAAAAAAGCCTATGAAAAAGGTACCAGGGGCATCTCATGGGGCCCCCTACTGACCCCGGGCCCTCGGGCAGTGCCAGAGTTTCCAAATGGTCAGTCCGCCCCTGGGATGAACTTTATGACTCGGTCGGCCAATTTTCGAAATCATTGATGGCACCATCGGATTACCGAGTAAACGACGTTTTCGATTTTCGGACGAAAAATCGTTGATGATTCGAACTATGTATGGCCTGCATTACAGCAATTTACAGTGGGGAAAAATAATGATTCGATCCCCTCCAGATTTCGTACGTTTGCCCACCTACACAGAAATGATCGGTCTACCATTTTTATCATAGGTGTGTTTTCAATGGTAGAGACAGAATATCAACCAAAAATCCAGAAAAAACACGATACAAATGTTATAAATGGAGTTGCAGATCAGCGAGTACAATAAGTATTTGATCTCCCACCAAACAACAAGGATTCTGGCTCCCACAGACTGGCTCTGCACTCATGTGGTACACAGATCAGTCCTGTCAGAAGGTTCTCCTAACGACAACTCGTTATGTGTTTTAAGGACACCTGTCCACAGAATCTCTTTCATCCATTCAAACCTCACCACCACCACTACCTTGGGCAAAGAACGGTCAAAGGACATCAGGGACAAGATTGCAGACCTGCACAAGGCTGGAATGGGCTACAAGACCATCAGCCAGAAGCTTGGTGAGAAGGAGACAACTGTTGGAGCGATTATTCACAAATGGATGACATAAAAAATAACCATCAATCGCCCTCAGCCTGGAGCTCCATGGAAGATTTCACCTCATGGGGGTAAGGAAGATAGTGAGAAAAGTGAGGGATCAGCCCAGAACTACACGGGAGGAGCTTGTGAATGATCTCCACGCAGTTGGGACCACAGTCACCAAACCAACCATTGATAACACAATACGCCACCATGGATTGAAATCCCGCAAGGTCCACCTCCTCAGGAAGGCACATGTCCAGGCCCGTCTGAAGTTTGCCAATGAACATCTAAATGATTCAGAGAAGGATTGGGAGAGAGTGTTGTGGTCAGATGAGACCAAAATTGAGCTCTTTGGCATAAACTCAACTCGTGTTTGGAGGAAGAAAAATGGTGACTATGACCCTAAGAACACCATCCCTACAGTCCAGCACGGAGGTGGAAACAGCTTTGGGGTTGTTTCTCTGCTAAAGGTACAGGCCAACTTTTCCGCATTGAGGGGCCAATGGACTGGGCCATGCATTGTAGAATCTTGGATGAGAACCTTCTCCCCTCAGCCAGAAGATGGGTCGTGGATGGGTGTTCCAGCATGACAAGGATCCAAAACCAAGGTAACAAAGAAGAAGCACATTAAGGTCATGGGGTGGCCTAGCCAGTCTCCAGACCTGAATCCTATAGAACATTTATGAAGGGAGCAGAAACTTCGAGTTGCCAAGCGACAGCAAAGAATCCTTAAGGATTTAGAGAAGATCTGTAAAGAAGAGTGGACCAAAATGCCTCCTGAGATGTCTGCAGACCTGGGAACCAACTACAAGAACCGTCTGACCTCTGTGCTTCCCAACAAGGGTTCCTCCACCGAGTACTAAGTCAGGTTTTGCTTGGGGATCAAATACGTTTTTACTCACTGAACTGCAACTCCATTTATAATATTTGTATCATGTGTTGTTTTTGGATTTTTGGTTGATTTTCTGTCTCTATCATTTAAAATACACCTATGATGAAAATGATAGACCCTTCATTTCTTTGTAAGTGGGCAAACATGCAAAATCTGCAAGGGATCAAATCATTATTTTGCCCACAAACTTACAAAATCTGCAGTGGGACTGTGATAATGCGGCGGGCAACCTGACACTAACTGACATTTTGTGGTAACTGACACTGATACAGTTATCGGTGCTAATACTATAGACTGTCACTGTACTAATGACACTGACTGGGAAGCGGTTAACATCTAGGGGCACTCGAAGGGTTTACTGTGTGCCTAGCAATGTGTACTGTGGGCAGTATGTGCCGCTTTTACTAAGCCATGTGCCTGTTTTTACTCCCCGCTTTGCAGGGAGAAAAAACACCCGGCACATCGCTGCTGTCTGTACAGAGCTCTGTGTTGTCTGTCATTCAGCCAATAAGCTGGTCCCAGCCATAAATCATAGCAAACGACATCACAGATGGGGTGGCGGGCGCATGTACCCCCCTACCTGGCGATGTCAGATCATGTACATGTATGTGATCCAGCGCAGAAGAGCCGCCGGCCTACAGTATATCTGCATGGGCCGGTCAGCAACTGGTTAAGGACAGGGGCGGACTGACCATTTGGAAACTCGGGCACTGCCCGAGGGCCCGGGGTCAGTAAGGGGCCCCATGAGATGCCCCTGATACCTTTTTCATAAGCTTTCTTGAGTTTGGGAAAGGACATAGGGGCCCCATGATCCCCTATTGCCCGGGGGCCCCATGAGTTGTCAGTCCGCCCCTGGTTAAGGATGTCATTTTTTTCTTTCGGCAGGCATCAGGAATCATGATTGATCGTGGATCTGCATCTCCGGACTTTTTTGTGAAAGTATCTGGGGGGGGGTCCCCCATTTTGTTAAAATGGACCACTGCCTGCAGACCCCCATAAGCACCAGGCCAGGGTTGTGGGGAAGTGGCCCTTGTCCTCAGCAACATGGGGAAAAGGTACTTTGTCGGGGAGCCAGAGTACCCCCTCCAATGTTGAGGGCACGTGATTATGGAGGGGCATGCTCAGCTCCCACCAACACCTTTCTTGGACTGCCAGGCTGCATGCTAGGATAAAGGTTCGGTTTGAATTGTTGAGGGGGACTTCATGTTTTTTTTTTTTTCATTTTTTTTGTGGGTTTTTTTACATGAAGTCCTTCTTAAAATTCGTACCAGACCTGAAGGATTTCCCTATGCTAATGGCCTTGTCCCCATGTTGATGAACCATGTTGATGAGGGCAAGGGCCTCTTCCCCACAACCCTGGCCCGGTGGTGTTGGCGTCTTCAGGCAGTGGGCCTATCAGAATCTCAAGTCCACTTTATTAACCCGGGCCAGGGTTGTGAGGTAGAGGCCCTTGTCCTCAGGAACATGGTTCATCAACATGGGGACAAGGTACTTTGCTGGGGAGCTAGAGTACCCCCTCCAACGTTCAGGACACGTGGCCTGGTATTGATTTTGGAGGGGCATGCTCAGCTCCCACCAACACTTTTCCTGTACTTCCAGGCTGCACGCTAGGATAAGAGTTTGGTTTGAATTGTTGAGGGGGACTTCATGGGTGTTTTTTACATTTTTTTGGTGGGTTTTCCCTTAACCTCTTGCCGTCCGCCTGCTGTTTATAAACGGCAGGGCGGTGGCAGTCCAGGGGCACCCGCCTTTTCTAGCTGTGCGCGCTCCCTGGGAGACAGTGAAACACCGATCGTCGGAAGGGACCTCTGTACGAGGTCCCGATCATGTGATCACTGATTGGCCAATCAGTGATCACATGCAAAGTAGTAAGCAAGATGTCACTTGTGACATCATTGCTTACTATGTGTGAAATCTGTGAATGATCACAGAGGTCACATGGTACAGGGCTATCCACAACAGCCTTGTACCATGTGACAAGCTGTGACCAATCACAGCTCACTCAGTATTTCTCAATGACTGCAAGAATGCACACAGAGAGAAAGAGAAATGATTGCTTTTACATCCTATATGGGTGTAAAAGCAATCAGTGTAAAAAAAAAAAAAAAAATCTTCATCACCCCCCACAAGTAGTACAGTGTCACCATGGTGACACTGTACTGCTAGGGTGACAGTATGTAAAAATAAATAAAAAATAATAATATAAAAAAAATAAAATAAAAATGTAAAAAAAAATGTTTAAAAATTATATTTTTTGGTTATAAACTAATTTGGATTTTTTTTTTTACTAAAAAAATAACGGAATAAATTTTGGACAAGATTTATGATGAAATATTATTTATTTGCAAAATTTTATAAAAAAAAACACTTTTTTCAAAATTTTTAGACTTTTTCATTTACATTGTAAAAAAAATAAAAATCCCAGCGGTGAATAAATACCACCAAAATAAAGCTTTATCTGTCTCAAAAAAATGGTAAAAAATTCATATGGGTACAGTATTGCATGACCGCGCAATTGTCATTCAAAGTGTGATAGCACTGAAAGCTGAAAATTGCCCTGGACTGGAAGGGGGGGAAAGTGTCCGGACTGGAAGGGGGGGAAAGTGTCCGGACTGGAAGGGGGGGAAAGTGTCCGGACTGGAAGGGGGTGAAAGTGTCCGGACTGGAAGGGGGGGAAAGTGTCCGGACTGGAAGGGGGGGAAAGTGTCCGGACTGGAAGGGGGTGAAAGTGTCCGGACTGGAAGGGGGTGAAAGTGTCCGGACTGGAAGGGGGTGAAAGTGTCCGGACTGGAAGGGGGTGAAAGTGTCCGGACTGGAAGGGGGTGAAAGTGTCCGGACTGGAAGGGGGTGAAAGTGTCCGGACTGGAAGGGGGGAAAGTGTCCGGACTGGAAGGGGGGGAAAGTGTCCGGACTGGAAGGGGGGGAAAGCGTCCGGACTGGAAGGGGGGGAAAGCGTCCGGACTGGAAGGGGGGGAAAGCGTCCGGACTGGAAGGGGGTGAAAGCGTCCGGACTGGAAGGGGGTGAAAGCGTCCGGACTGGAAGGGGGTGAAAGCGTCCGGACTGGAAGGGGGTGAAAGCGTCCGGACTGGAAGGGGGTGAAAGCGTCCGGACTGGAAGGGGGTGAAAGTGTCCGGACTGGAAGTGGTTAACATCAATATAGAAGTAGGAGGGGACTTCACAACACTTTTGAGGTTTTTCCTTACATGAAGTCCTTAAAATTGGTACTGGATCTGAAGGATCTCCCTTTGCTAAAGACCTTGTCCCCATGTTGATGAGGACAAGAGCCTCTTCCCCACAACCCTGGCCCAGTGGTTGTGGGGGTCTGCAGGCAGTTGGCCTATCAGAATCTCAAAGTCCACTTTATTAATAATAAGGGGGCCCCCCCAGATACCAGATACTCTCACGAAAAAGTCCTGAGATGCAGATCCACGTCAATCATGATGCCTGCTGATAGAAAAAATAACATCCTTAACCAGTTGCTGACTGGCCCATGCAGATGTACTCTTCTGCGCAAGGTCACATACAGTACATGTATGTGATGTGGCATTGCTGGGTAGGTGGAGTGCCCCATCTGTGCTATGATTTATGGGCGTGTTGGCGGTTGGCAATTTTTGTTTCTGATTTACTGATTCTCTTACTCACATGGGGGGAACAGTACATGGAAGCTCCCCTTCTTGTCAAAAGGGGCTTCCAGATTCTGCTCACAGACCCCCACATCCACCAGCCACGTGGGAAAGTGACCTTTGTTCTCATCAACATGTGGACAAGGGGCTTTGCCAGGGAGTGACCCCCCGACAAGGTACACTCCCCATATTAAATGCTCATGGCTCTCAGGGCAGTGCCCGACCTCCCCCCTGTAACGGAACCGGACCCCGACTGCACTTGGGTATTTCCGTTAGACTCCCGCTTCCCTGTCCGAACACAGATCCACGGACACCACCGCTGACCATACAGGACGAGACAGCACCAGACTTCTTAAGACAGGAAGTGAACCGCTTTATTTTAACACAAACCCAAGATATATACACAGGGCGGGGAAATACAACCAGGAACAGGAAACACATCAGCAGGCCGTCCCATCAGGGGGAAGGGCTGCCGGAAACACCCCCCACCAAACCAAGACACACAATAGAACAAAGGGATACACCACATGGCAGTAGACAATACAGGAACACATACATCCCATAATAGTTTGCTGGCAAGCAAGACACAATAGAACAATGGGATGCAGCACCTGGCAGTGAACAATGAACAACCCCCACACCCCACCTATACATGTCCACACAATACCAGGACAGATCACCCTGTACCCCTAACAGGCACAGGGTGACTCACACATAATGGGAATATGGGGAGCTGAGACAGGGGTCCCCCCACCCCCAAAAGTCACTCCCGTCACACCCCCCTTCCCCGCCGTTTGTTTAAGAATTCCTTTTCTATTAGCCTAGAAAATGGCCATTACCATTTTTTTTTTTTTTTTTAACATTCGCCTCCCATGGACTTCATTTGAGTTCATGTTCGGCATCCAATCCTTAGTAACGTTCACTGAAATCAAACCCAGGTATGTTCAGCTCATCACCAATTGTATGCACACCGATGAGCCGTAATATTATGACCGTTGACAAGTAAAGGGAATTACATTGATTGTCTCATTACAATGGCATCTGAAAGTGGGTGGAGGCCGTGCGTGTGCACGAAACGTGTAGGGGGGAATGCTGACGTCATGCCGCCGAGTCTGCATTTGCACATTTGTAAGTCCGGTTGCATCAGTTTGTTTTTTCCACGTGGATATGTTTTAAATTTTTTTCTATTGCTATATATTAATAAAACTACTACACCATATACACGGCTCAAAAAAAATGAAAGGAAGACTCTGACAACCCATCAGATCTCAATGGGGAGAAATCTCCTGCTGGATCTCTATACTGACATGGACGGGGGATGGGTGAGGAATGTAAGGACGCCCCATCGTTGGATAGAAATGATCGACCTACAGAGGACTGAATTCAAAGACACCCCGAAAATCAAAGTGAAGAAATGATGCAGCAGGCGAGTCCATGTTGGTGAAATGTCATTGTAACAACTCAGAATGGCCCTCAGTAGTCTGTGTGGACCCCACGTGCTTGTATGCATGCCTGACAATGTCGGGGGGGGGGTCCTAATGAGACCACGGATGGTGTCCTGGGGGATTTCCCCCCAGATCTGGACCAGGGCATCACTGAGCTCCTGGACAGTCTGAGGTGCAACCTGTGGTGACGGATGGACCGAAATATGACATCCCAGAGGGGTTCTATTGGATTTAGGTCAGGAGAGCGTGGGGGCCATTCAATGGAATCAATTCCTTCATCCTCCAGGAACTGCCTGCACACTCTCCCCACATGAGGCCGGGTATTGTCTGCACCAGGAGGAACCCAGGACCCCCTGCACCAGGAGGAACACAGGACCCACTGCACCAGGAGGAACCCAGGACCCACTGCACCAGGAGGAACCCAGGACCCACTTCACCAGGAGGAACCCGGGACCCACTGCACCAGGAGGAACCCAGGACCCACTTCACCAGGAGGAACCCAGGACCCACTGCACCAGGAGGAACCCAGGACCCACTGCACCAGGAGGAACCGAGAACCCACTGCACCAGCGTAGGGTCTGACAATAGGTCCAAGGATTTCATCCCGATACCTAATGGCAGTCAGGGTGCCATTGTCTAGCCTGTAGAGGTCTGTGCGTCCCTCCATGGATATGCCCCCCCCAGACCATCACTGACCCACCACCAAAATGCCAATCCAGCTCTATGGTGCCAGACAGTGAGCACAGGGCCCACTAGAGGACGTCGGGCCCTCAGGCCACCCTCATGAAGTCTGTTTCTGATTGTTTGGTCAGAGACATTCACACCAGTGGCCTGCTGGAGGTCATTTTGTAGGGCTCTGGCAGTACTCCTCCTGCTCCTCCTTGCACAAAGGAGCAGATACCGGTCCTGCTGATGGGTTAAGGACCTTCTATGGCCCTGTCCAGCCCTCCTAGAGGAACTGCCTGTCTCCTGGAATCTCCTCCGTGCTCTTAAGACTGTGCTGGGAGACATTTTGGCAATGGCAGGTATTGATGTGCCATCCTGGAGGAGTTGGACTGCCTGTGCCACCTCTGTAGGGTCCAGGTATGGCCTCATGCTACCAGTAGTGACCCTGACCCGAGCCAAATGCAAAATGAGTGAAAAACAGTCAGAAAAGATGAGTAGGGAAAAAAAGTCAGTGGCCTCCACCTGTAAAACCATTCCTGTTTTGGGGGTTGTCTCATTGTTGCCCATCTAGTGCACCTGTTGGTAATTTCAAGAACACCAAAGCAGCTGAAACTGATGAACAACCCCCCTCTGCGACTTACCTGACCAGATCCATATCCCAGGAGGTTCATGGACTTGATGCTAGACTCGGATTACAAAGTCATCCTTTCATTTTTTTTGAGCCGTGTACTTCATCTTTGGCTCCGTGTGGTGAGAAATCTTAAACTAGCATACAGTTAGGAAAACGATCCTCTCCATACTGAGGGTGACCAAAAGTGCTCCAAGGAAGGAAAAACGGAATACCGGTGACAGGGTCATGGCTGATCAAGGCTTATTGATGGAGGAGGGGAAGGAAAGATCATTGATGGAGGGAGGAAGGCTCATTGATGGAGGTGGGGATTGAAGGCTTATTGATGGAGGAGGGGAGGGAAAGCTCATTGATGAAGGTGGGGATTGAAGGCTTATTGATGGAGGTGCTGATGGAAGGTTCATTGATGGAGGTGGGGAGGGAAGGCTCATTGAAGGAGGTGGGAAGTCAAGGTTTATTGATGGAGGTGGGGAGTGAAGGATCATTGATGGAGGTGGGGCGAGAAAGTTCATTGATTGAGGTGGGGAGTGAAGGCTCATTGATGGATGTGAGGAGTGAAGGCTCATTGATGGAGGTGGGGAGTGAAGGCTCATTGATGGATGTGAGGAGTGAAGGCTCACTGATGGAGGTGGGGAGTGAAGGCTCAATGATGGAGGTGGGGTGGGAAAGCTCATTGATTGAGGTGGGGAGTGAAGGCTCATTGATGGATGTGAGGAGGTAAGGCTCATTTATGGAGGTGGGGATTGGAGGCTCATTGATGGAGGTGGGGAGTGAAGGCTCACCGATGGAGGTGGGGTGGGAAAGCTCATTGATGGAGGTGGGGATTGGAGGTTCATTGATGTATGTGAGGAGTGAAAGCTCGTTGATGGAGGTGGGGAGTGAAGGCTCATTGATGGAGATGGGGAGTGAAGGCTCATTGATGGATGTGAGGAGTGAAAGCTCGTTGATGGAGGTGGGGAGTGAAGGCTCATTGATGGAGATGGGGAGTGAAGGCTGAACCGTATAGTCTGATCCAATAGAAGAGCCACTACAGCTAAAAAGTGAATGCTGGTTCTGATAGAAAGGTGTCAGAACACACAGAGCAGCACAGTTTGTTGTGTATGGGGGGGCTGTGTAGCCGCAGACCAGTCAGGGTGCCCATGCTGACCCGTGTTCACAGCCAAATGAGCCTACAGTGGGCAGGTGAGCATCAGAACTGGACCACAGAGGTGGCCTGGTCTGCTGAATCATGTTTTGGTTTACATCACGTGGCAGGCCGGGTGGGTGTGCGTCACTTACCTGGGGAAGAGGTGGCACCATTCATGTGGAAGGCCGGTTGGGTGTGCGTCACTTACCTGGGGAAGAGGTGGCACCATTCATGTGGAAGGCCGGTTGGGTGTGCGTCACTTACCTGGGGAAGAGGTGGCACCATTCACGTGGAAGGCCGGTTGGGTGTGCGTCACTTACCTGGGGAAGAGGTGGCACCAGGATGCAGTATGGGAAGAAGACAAGCCTGAGGAGGCTTAAAAGATCTGCTACTGACAGCTTGGCACCAGATATCACAGCACACCTCCAGAGGTGTATTGGAGTCCATGCCTCGATGGGTCAGGGCTGTTCTGGCAACCGAAGGGGGACCTACTCAATATCAGGTGGGTGGCCATGATGATATAGCTGACTGGTTTCCTTCATCGGTGAAGGCCAATCACCATGGTGACGGGATCATCTGTATCCATATACTCCTATGTAACAGGTGATCGTTGGCCGTATGTTATCTGGGTGGGGGGATTGCAGACGCTCTAATGTGGTTTTTCTTTGTAGGAAAGATTTCAATGTTTTGTGTCTTACCGGCAATTTGAATGTTTTCTTAGTGACTAAAGAGTGTATTTTATATTTTATATCTGGGGTGGTGGTTGGCCGGGAAGCCTTTCTGAATGTCTTCTTCTGACTAGTCTGGTCTCCTGGCTAATTGTCTTCTTGGATGACTTTAATTTACTTTCACATCAATATTTAGACACTGGGAACCCATTTTAGGCTGATCGGCCCCTGGCTTCTTTTATGTCTTCAATACTCCCAACGATGTCTTCTCCTACATCTTCGATACTTCCAACTATGGCTTCTCCTACGTCTTCGATACTCCCAACTATGGCTTCTCCTATGTCTACCTCTACGTCTTCGATACTCCCAACTATGGCTTCTCCTACGTCTTCGATACTCCCAACTATGGCTTCTCCTATGTCTACCTCTACGTCTTCGATACTCCCAACTATGGCTTCTCCTACATCTTCGATACTCCCAACTGTGGCTTCTCCTATGTCTTCTCCTACGTCTTTGATACTCCCAACTGTGACTTCTCCTATGTCTTCCCCTACATCTTCGATACTCCCAACTGTGGCTTCTCCTATGTCTTCTCCTGCATCTTCGATACTCCCACCTGTGGCTTCTCCTATGTCTTCTCCTGCATCTTTGATACTCTCAACTGTGACTTCTCCTATGTCTTCTCCTACAGCTGCTATACTCCCAACTGTGGCTTCTCCTATGTCTTCCCCTACATCTTCGATACTCCCAACTATGGCTTCTCCTATGTCTTCTCCTGCATCTTCGATAATCACAACTGTGGCTTCTCCTATGTCTTCTCCTACATCTTTGATACTCCCCACTATGGCTTCTCCTATGTCTTCGCCTACGTCTTCGATATTCCCAACTATGGCTTCTCCTGTCTTCTCCTACAGCTGCTATACTCCCAACTGTGACTTCTCCTATGTCTTCCCCTACATCTTCAATACTCCCAACTATGGCTTCTTCTATGTCTTCTCCTACAGCTTCGATACTTCCAACTATGGCTTTTCCTACAGCTGTGATACTCCCAGCTGTGGCTTCTCCTATGTCTTCTATAGCTGCGATACTCCCAACTGTGGCTTCTCCAATGTCTACTCCTGCGGCATCGATACTCCCAACTGTGGCTTCTCCTATGTCTTCTCCTACATCTTTGATACTTCCCACTATGGCTTCTCCTATGTCCTCGCCTACGTCTTCGATATTCCCAACTATGGCTTCTCCTGTCTTCTCCTACAGCTGCTATACTCCCAACTGTGGCTTCTCCTATGTCTTCTCCTGCGTCTTTGATACTCCCAACTATGGCTTCTCCTACGTCTTCGATACTCCCAATTATGGCTTCTCCTATGTCTTCTCCTACAGCTTCGATACTCCCAACTATGGCTTCTCCTATGTCTTCTCCTACATCTTTGATACTCCCCACTATGGCTTCTCCTATGTCCTCGCCTACATCTTCGATATTCCCAACTATGGCTTCTCCTGTCTTCTCCTACAGCTGCTATACTCCCAACTGTGGCTTCTCCTATGTCTTCTCCTGCGTCTTTGATACTCCCAACTATGGCTTCACCTACGTCTTCGATTCTCCCAATTATGGCTTCTCCTATGTCTTCTCCTACAGCTTCGATACTCCCAACTATGGCTTCTCTTATGTCATCTCCTGCATCTTCGATAATCACAACTGTGGCTTCTCCTATGTCTTCTCCTACATCTTTGATACTCCCAACTATGGCTTCTCCTATTTCCTCTCCTACGTCTTCGATACTCCCAACTGTGGCTTCTCCTATGTCTTCTCCTACAGCTGTAATACTCCCAAGTGTGGCTTCTCCTATGTCTTCTCCTACATCTGCGATACTCCCAACTGTGGCTTCTCCTATGTCTTCTCCTGCATCGTCGATACTCCCACCTGTGGCTTCTCCTATGTCTTCTCCTGCATCTTCGATACTCCAAACTGTGACTTCTCCTATGTCTTCCCCTACATCTTCAATACTCCCAACTATGGCTTCTTCTATGTCTACTCCTACAGCTTCGATACTTCCAACTATGGCTTTTCCTACAGCTGTGATACTCCCAGCTGTGGCTTCTCCTATGTCTTCTATAGCTGCGATACTCCCAACTGTGGCTTCTCCAATGTCTACTCCTGCGGCATCGATACTCCCAACTGTGGCTTCTCCTATGTCTTCTTCTACATCTTTGATACTCCCCACTATGGCTTCTCCTATGTCCTCGCCTACGTCTTCGATATTCCCAACTATGGCTTCTCCTGTCTTCTCCTACAGCTGCTATACTCCCAACTGTGGCTTCTCCTATGTCTTCTCCTGCGTCTTTGATACTCCCAACTATGGCTTCTCCTACGTCTTCGATACTCCCAATTATGGCTTCTCCTATGTCTTCTCCTACAGCTTCGATACTCCCAACTATGGCTTCTCCTATGTCATCTCCTGCATCTTCGATAATCACAACTGTGGCTTCTCCTATGTCTTCTCCTACATCTTTGATACTCCCAACTATGGCTTCTCCTATTTCCTCTCCTACGTCTTCGATACTCCCAACTGTGGCTTCTCCTATGTCTTCTCCTACAGCTGTGATACTCCCAGCTGTGGCTTCTCCTATGTCTTCTATAGCTGCGATACTCCCAACTGTGGCTTCTCCAATGTCTACTCCTGCGGCATCGATACTCCCAACTGTGGCTTCTCCTATGTCTTCCCCTACGTCTTCGATACTCCCAACTGTGGCTTCTCCTATGTCTTCCCCTACATTTTAGGCTGATTGGCCCCTGGCTTCTTTTATGTCTTCAATACTCCTAACGATGTCTTCTCCTACATCTTCGATACTTCCAAATATGGCTTCTCCTATGTCTACCTCTACGTCTTCGATACTCCCAACTATGGCTTCTCCTACGTCTTCGATACTCCCAACTGTGGCTTCTCCAATGTCTTCTCCTACGTCTTTGATACTCCCAACTACGGCTTCTCCTATGTCTTCGATACTCCCAACTATGGCTTCTCCTATGTATTCCCCTACATCTTCGATACTCTCAACTGTGACTTCTCCTATGTCTTCTCCTGCATCTTCGATACTCTCAACTGTGACTTCTCCTATGTCTTCCCCTACATCTTCGATACTTCCAACTGTGGCTTCTCCTATGTCTTCTCCTGCATCTTCGATACTCCCAACTGTGGCTTCTCCTATGCCTTCTCCTGCATCTTCAATACTCTCAGCTGTGACTTCTCCTATGTCTTCTCCTGCATCTTCAATAATCACAACTGTGGCTTCTCCTATGTCTACCTCTACATCTTCGATACTCCCAACTATGGCTTCTCCTATGTCTTCTCCAACATCTTTGATACTCCCAACTATGACTTCTATGTCTTCTCCTACAGCTTCGATACTCCCAACTGTGGCTTCTCCTGTCTTCTCCTGCATCTTCAATAATCACAACTGTGGCTTCTCCTATGTCTACCTCTACGTCTTCGATACTCCCAACTATGGCTTCTCCTACGTCTTCGATACTCCCAACTGTGGCTTCTCCAATGTCTTCTCCTACGTCTTCGATACTCCCAACTACGGCTTCTCCTATGTCTTCGATACTCCCAACTATGGCTTCTCCTATGTATTCCCCTACATCTTCGATACTCTCAACTGTGACTTCTCCTATGTCTTCTCCTGCATCTTTGATACTCCCAACTATGGCTTCTCCTATGTCTTCTCCTGCATCTTCGATACTCTCAACTGTGACTTCTCCTATGTCTTCCCCTACATCTTCGATACTTCCAACTGTGGCTTCTCCTATGTCTTCTCCTGCATCTTCGATACTCCCAACTGTGGCTTCTCCTATGTCTTCTCCTGCATCTTCGATACTCCCACCTGTGGCTTCTCCTATGTCTTCTCCTGCATCTTCGATACTCTCAGCTGTGACTTCTCCTATGTCTTCTCCTGCATCTTCAATAATCACAACTGTGGCTTCTCCTATGTCTACCTCTACATCTTCGATACTCCCAACTATGGCTTCTCCTATGTCTTCTCCAACATCTTTGATACTCCCAACTATGACTTCTATGTCTTCTCCTACAGCTTCGATACTCCCAACTGTGGCTTCTCCTGTCTTCTCCTGCATCTTCAATAATCACAACTGTGGCTTCTCCTATGTCTACCTCTACGTCTTCGATACTCCCAACTATGGCTTCTCCTATGTCTTCTCCAACATCTTTGATACTCCCAACTATGACTTCTCCTATGTCCTCTCCTACGTCTTCGATATTCCCAACTATGGCTTCTCCTATGTCTACCTCTACGTCCTCGATACTCCCAACTGTGGCTTCTCCTGTCTTCTCCTACAGCTGCTATACTCCCAACTGTGGTTTCTCCTATGTCTTCTTCTACGTCTTTGATACTCCCAACTATGGCTTCTCCTACGTCTTCGATACTCCCAACTGTGACTTCTCCTATGTCTTCCCCTACGTCTTCGATACTCCCAACTATGTTTTCTCCTACATCTTTGATACTCCCAACTATGGCTTCTCCTATGTCCTCTCCTACGTCTTCGATACTCCCACCTGTGGCTTCTCCTATGTCTTCTCCTGCATCTTCGATACTCCCAACTATGGCTTCTTCTATGTCTTCTCCTACAGCTTTGATACTTACAACTATGGCTTCTCCTACAGCTGTGATACTCCCAGCTGTGGCTTCTCATATATCTTCTACAGCTGTGATACTCCCAACTGTGGCTTCTCCTATGTCTTCTCCTGCGTCATCGATACTCCCAACTGTGACTTCTCCTATGTCTTCCCCTACATCTTCGATACTCTCAACTGTGACTTCTCCTATGTCTTCCCCTACATCTTCGATACTCCCAACTGTGGCTTCTCCTATGTCTTCCCCTACATCTTCGATACTCCCAACTGTGACTTCTCCTATGTCTTCCCCTACATCTTCGATACTCTCAACTGTGGCTTCTCCTATGTCTTCCCCTACATCTTCGATACTCCCAACTGTGGCTTCTCCTATGTCTTCTCCTGCGTCATTGATACTCCCAACTGTTACTTCTCCTATGTCTTCTCCTGCGTCATCGATACTCCCACCTGTGGCTTCTCCTATGTCTTCTCCTGCATCTTCGATACTCCCAACTATGGCTTCTTCTATGTCTTCTCCTACAGCTTTGATACTCACAACTATGGCTTCTCCTACAGCTGTGATACTCCCAACTGTGGCTTCTCCTATGTCTTCCCCTACATCTTCGATACTCTCAACTGTGACTTCTCCTATGTCTTCCCCTACGTCTTCGATACTCCCAACTATGTTTTCTCCTACATCTTTGATACTCCCAACTATGGCTTCTCCTATGTCCTCTCCTACGTCTTCGATACTCCCACCTGTGGCTTCTCCTATGTCTTCTCCTGCATCTTCGATACTCCCAACTATGGCTTCTTCTATGTCTTCTCCTACAGCTTTGATACTTACAACTATGGCTTCTCCTACAGCTGTGATACTCCCAGCTGTGGCTTCTCATATATCTTCTACAGCTGTGATACTCCCAACTCTGGCTTCTCCTATGTCTTCTCCTGCGTCATCGATACTCCCAACTGTGGCTTCTCCTATGTCTTCTCCTGCGTCATCGATACTCCCAACTGTGACTTCTCCTATGTCTTCCCCTACATCTTCGATACTCTCAACTGTGACTTCTCCTATGTCTTCCCCTACATCTTCGATACTCCAACTGTGGCTTCTCCTATGTCTTCCCCTACATCTTCGATACTCCCAACTGTGACTTCTCCTATGTCTTCCCTTACATCTTCGATACTCTCAACTGTGGCTTCTCCTATGTCTTCCCCTACATCTTCGATACTCCCAACTGTGGCTTCTCCTATGTCTTCTCCTGCGTCATTGATACTCCCAACTGTGACTTCTCCTATGTCTTCTCCTGCATCTTCGATACTCCCAACTATGGCTTCTTCTATGGCTTCTCCTACAGCTGTGATACTCCCAACTGTGGCTTCTCCTATGTCTTCCCCTACATCTTCGATACTCTCAACTGTGACTTCTCCTATGTCTTCCCCTACATCTTTGATACTCCCAACTGTGGCTTCTCCTATGGCTCCTCCTGCAGTTTCGATACTCCCAACTATGGCTTCTCCTATGTCTTTGATACTCCCAACTGTGGTTTCTCCTATGTCTTTTCTTGTGTATTTGATTCTCCCAACTGCCCCTCCCTTTACAATGGCCACCAGTGTAAAAAGGCCCCACCTACAATGGGTCCCCTTTACATTGGTGGTCAGAGGGAGTTCTCTGCTGCTACATTGAGGGTCAATGTAAAGCTCCTCTTACATTGGCTACCAGTGGAAGAAGGCTGTTCTCACAAAAGCCACCAGTAAAGGACCCCCATACAATGGCCCCTTCTTACATTGATGGTCAGGAGAAGTTTAGTTCAGTTACATTGGGGTCAATGTAAAGCCCCCCTTGCATTGGCTATCAGTGAAAGAAGGTCCCCCTTACAATGGTCTCCCTGGGCTGGAGGACCCCACTTTTTTTCAGTAGTCAGAAGAAGTTGTGTCCAGTTACATTGGGGGTCAATGCTAGACTACAAGGCAGAGATCGCTGTGAAGTGTTGTCACCCCAGGCAGATATTGCTGTGAAGCGTTGTCACCCCAGGCAGATATTGCTGTGAAGCGTTGTCACCCCAGGCAGAGATCGTGTGAAGCGTTGTCGCCCCAGGCAGAGATCGTGTGAAGCGTTGTCACCCCAGGCAGAGATCGTATGAAGCGTTGTCACCCCAGGCAGAGATCATGTGAAGCGTTGTCAACCCAGGCAGAGTTCGCTGTGAAGCGTTGTCACCCCAGGCAGAGATCGCTGTGAAGCGTTGTCACCCCAGGAAGAGATCGCTGTGAAGCATTGTCACCCCAGGCAGAGATCGCTGTGAAGTGTTGTCACCCCAGGCAGAGATCGCTGTGAAGCGTTGTCACCCCAGGCAGAGATCGTGTGAAGCGTTGTCACCCCAGGCAGAGATCGTATGAAGCGTTGTCACCCCAGGCAGAGATCGTGTGAAGCGTTGTCACCCCAGGCAGAGATCGTGTGAAGTGTTGTCACCCCAGGCAGAGATCGCTGTGAAGCGTTGTCACCCCAGGCAGAGATCATGTGAAGCGTTGTCATCCCAGGCAGAGTTGTCAGAGGAAAGGTTTTGAATGTTACATTGTACTTTACTGGCAGTATTTGTTTTTTTATCTTCTATTGTCTGCCAGGTGAGGTGATTGTCTGCGACGTCCTTTTGAAATTATTCTCCTGATTGGTTGCTGTTGATCTCAGAATGTATCCTAATAGACCCCAATATACCGTCACATCAGTATGAAGACAATGTGAACCCATTGTACACCGCCCCCCCCGGCTTCTTCTACAGAATTGAAAAACTTCTCCCCCCCCCCAAAATGTCCCCCATGTTGTCATGTTACAAAGTATTCCCCCTCCCCCCTGAAATGTCCCCCATGTTGTCATGTTACAAAGTATTCCCCCTCCCCCCCGAAATGTCCCCCATGTTGTTATGTTACAATGTATCCCCCCCCGAAATGTCCCCCATGTTGTCATGTTACAAATTATTCCCCCTCCCCCCCGAAATGTCCCCCATGTTGTTATGTTACAATGTATCCCCCCCCCGAAATGTCCCCCATGTTGTCATGTTACAATGTATTCTCCCTCCCCCCCGAAATGTCCCCCATGTTGTCATGTTACAATGTATTCCCCCTCCCTCCTTAAATGTCCCCCATGTTGTCATGTTACAATGTATCCCCCCCGAAATGTCCCCCATGTTGTCATGTTACAATGTATTCCCCCTCCCCCCCGAAATGTCCCCCATGTTGTCATGTTACAATGTATCCCCTCCCCCTGAAATGTCCCCCATGTTGTCATGTTACAATGTATTCCCCTCCCCCTAAAATGTCCCCCATGTTGTCATGTTACAATGTATTCCCCCTCCCTCCTTAAATGTCCCCCATGTTGTCATGTTACAATGTATCCCCCCCCGAAATGTCCCCCATGTTGTCATGTTACAATGTATTCCCCCTCCCCCCTGAAATGTCCCCCATGTTGTCATGTTACAATGTATCCCCTCCCCCTGAAATGTCCCCCATGTTGTCATGTTACAATGTATTCCCCTCCCCCCTTAAATGTCCCCCATGTTGTCATGTTACAATGTATTCCCCTCCCCCCTTAAATGTCCCCCATGTTGTCATGTTACAATTTACTCTCCCCCCCCCGAAATGTCCCCCATGTTGTCATGTTACAATGTATCCCCTCCCCCTGAAATGTCCCCCATGTTGTCATGTTACAATGTATTCCCCCCCTGAAATGTCCCCCATGTTGTTATGTTACAATGTATTCCCCTCCCCCCCTGAAATGTCCCCCATGTTGTCATGTTACAATGTATTCCCCCTCCCCCTGAAATGTCCCCCATGTTGTCATGTTACAATGTATTCCCCCTCCCCCTGAAATGTCCCCCATGTTGTCATGTTACAATGTATTCCCCCTCCCCCTGAAATGTCCCCCATGTTGTCATGTTACAATGTATTCCCCTCCCCCCTGAAATGCCCCCCATGTTGTCATGTTACCATGTATTCCCCTCCCCCCTGAAATGTCTCCCATGTTGTCATGTTACAATGTATTCCCCTCCCCCCTGAAATGCCCCCCATGTTGTCATGTTACAATGTATTCCCCTCCCCCCTGAAATGCCCCCCATGTTGTCATGTTACAATGTATTCCCCTCCCCCTGAAATGTCCCCCATGTTGTCATGTTACAATGTATTCCCCTCCCCCCTGAAATGTCCCCCATGTTGTCATGTTACAATGTATTCCCCTCCCCCCTGAAATGTCCCCCATGTTGTCATGTTACAATGTATTCCCCTCCCCCCTGAAATGTCCCCCATGTTGTCATGTTACAATGTATTCCCCTCCCCCCTGAAATGTCCCCCATGTTGTCATGTTACAATGTATTCCCCTCCCCGATGAAATGTCCCCCATGTTGTCATGTTACAATGTATTCCCCTCCCCGATGAAATGTCCCCCATGTTGTCATGTTACAATGTATTCCCCTCCCCGATGAAATGTCCCCCATGTTGTCATGTTACAATGTATTCCCCTCCCCCCTGAAATGTCCCCCATGTTGTCATGTTACAATGTATTCCCCTCCCCGATGAAATGTCCCCCATGTTGTCATGTTACAATGTATTCCCCTCCCCGATGAAATGTTCCCCATGTTGTCATGTTACAATGTATTCCCCTCCCCCCTGAAATGTCCCCCATGTTGTCATGTTACAATGTATCCCCCCCCCCCCATGTTGTCATGTTACAATGTATTTATTGGGATTGGATGTGATGGACCGACACAAAGTGGCACATAATTGTGAAGTGGAAGGAAAATGAGAAATGGTTTCCAACATTTGTGACCAATAAATCTGTGAAAAGTGTGGCGGCATTTGTATTCAGCCCCCTTTACTCTAATCCCCTAACTACAATCTAGTGGAACCAATTGCCTTCAGAAGTCACCTGATTAGTACATAGAGTCCCCCTGTGTGTCATGTGATCTCAGTATAAATCCAGCTGATCTGTGAAGCCCTCAGAGGTTTGTTAGAGAACATTAGTGAACAAACAGCATCATGAAGGCCAAGGAACACACCAGACAGGTCAGGGATAAAGTTGTGGAGAAGTTTATAGCAGGGTTAGGTTATAAAACAATCTCTTGAGCTTTGACCATCTCACAGAGCACTGTGTTCAATCCATCATCCGAACATGGAGAGTACGGCACAACTGCCAACCTACCAAGACATGGCCGTCCACCTAAACTGACCGGCCGGGCAAGGAGAGCATTCATCAGAGAAGCAGCCAAGAGGCTCATGGGAACTCTGGAGGAGCTGCAGAGATCACAGCTCAGGGGGGGGAATCTGTCCTCAGGACAACTATTAGTCGTCACTCCACAAATCTGACCTTTATGGAGGAGTGGCAAGAAGAGAGCCATTGTTGGAGGAAAGCCATAAGAAGTCCTGTTTGCAGTTTGTGAGAAGCCATGTGGGGGACACAGCAAACATGTGGAAGAAGGGGCTCTGGTCAGAGGAGACCAACATGGGACTTTACGGCCTAAAAGCAAAACGCTATGTGTGGGGGAAAACTAACACTGCCCATCCCCCTGAACACACCATCCCCACTGTGAAACATGGTGGTGGTAGCATCATGTGGTGGGGATGCTTTTCTTCAGCAGGGACAGGGAAGCTGGTCAGAGTTGATGGGAAGATGGATGGAGCCAAATACAGGGAAATCTTAGAGGAAAACCTGTTAGAATCTGCAGAAGACTTGAGACCGGGGCGGAGGTTCCCCTTCCAGCAGGACAATGACCCGAAACATCCAGCCAGAGCTACAATGGAATGGTTCCGATCCAAGCATCTTCATGTGTTAGAATGGCCCAGTCACAGTCCAGACCCAAATCCAATGGAGAATCTGTGGCCAGACCTGGAAATTGCTGTTCCCAGACGCCCTCCATCCAATCTGACAGCTTGAGGGATTCTGCAAAGAAGAATGGGCAGAAATGTCCCTCTCTAGATGTGCAAAGAGACATCCCCAAAAAGACTTGCAGCTGGAATTGCAGCCAAAGGGGGTCCTACAAAGTATTGACTCCGGGGGGCCGAATACAAATGTCCCCCACACTACTCACAGATTTATTGGTCACCAATGTTGGAGATCTCCCGACTCTCCCCGGGAATTGGGGGTTCCGGTGAACTCCTCGTTTCTGTCGCGGAGTGCGGCTCTCACACGGAATCTCCGCCGTGACACGCTGTGCGGTCGCTGTGACGTTGCACATTCTTTCCAGGTGAGTCTGGAACATTCTTCACATTCATGCTGCAGTTTAAAATATCTTTCCAGTGACCCCTTTATGGGCGGAGACTCTGACATCACATGGGAGGAGAACGAGCGCAACTCCAGGCAAACGGTTCTATTTTTAGTTGTTTTCGTTTTTTCGTTCTTTTTTTTTTTCTGGTTAGTTTTCTGTCATGTACAACCCCGCAGGTGTCCGCAACCTGTGTATTATTATGGATTGGGGGAGGGGACATTAGAGTGTAAGCTCCTCTGTACAGAGACTGATGGGACTGTGGGGGAGGGGACATTAGAGTGTAAGCTCCTCCGGTACAGAGACTGATGTGACTGCGGGGGAGGGGACATTAGAGCGTAAGCTCCTCTGTACAGAGACTGATGTGACTGCGGGGGAGGGGACATTAGAGCGTAAGTTCCTCTGTACAGAGACTGATGTGACTGCGGGGGAGGGGACATTAGAGTGTAAGCTCCTCTGTACAGAGACTGATGTGACTGTGGGGGAGGGGACATTAGAGTGTAAGCTCCTCTGGTGCAGAGACTGATGTGACTGTGGGGGAGGGGACATTAGAGTGTAAATTTTTTGTTTATTAAAATCTTGCAAACAAAAAACATCATAAAAATCATATTTACATATATACAGAATAAAAATATGTATTTTTAAACAAAACCAGCTTACTTCAGCAAAATAACAAATCCTGACCGTCACCTAAACACCCCCTCAGGCTAAGAAACGATTAAACATTCACCCCATACATTGATCCCATACATTCATCCCACACATTCATCCCATACATCGATCCCATGCATGCAGCCTTTCTTCAAAAATCTGATGTTACAAAATCTAGGGGACGTGAAAGGACAGAAAGAGAAGCCACGCCCCCAGAGACTGACAGACAGCAGCTACGGGGACCTGACATTCCTCCACGCCTTTGTCCAGGCTCCCGGCCGCCACCTGTCCTTCTCAAGACCCCGAATCTTCCCAACCTCACCCAGAATGTTGTTCACCACCACCTCGACAGGAAGGACTTTTTTGCGAATGGAAACCTGACACCGTGCATTCCACGTGTGGTAACGGACTACTAAGCTAACTAGAAAAAGTGTCTCAAAATCAAAATCCCGGTGAGTCTGAAAGGCACCGTAAGACCACTCCGCGTAACTCAAGCGGGAAAGGAAAGGGATCCCCAGAGCCCCACCCACCCGCTTGTAGACTTCTATATTGAAGGGGCACTGAAGCAAGAAATGGTCCATCGTCTCCTCCACCCCACCGCACTCCACTCTTGGACAACCACGGTTCTCCGCAGAGCGATGCTTCAGGTTGCCCTTCACATAGAGTCTGCCATGGAACGAGAGCCAGGCCAAATCCCGAAACTTTAAAGGGATTCTCTCCAGATTCATCAAACGCAGACCCTCCCTCATAACCGGGCCTGGGCAATCCCTCAAGGCCAATGGCTCGCTAAAGGCAGATTCAACAACCCTCCTCTCCAGGGCCTTCCTAGGAAGAGATTTAATTTCCTCCGCCGTCACTCGCCATTGCCGAAGCATTTTCAGACACGGGGCAACATAAGCCGGGAGCTTACCATGTTGGACCCTCAGGCTTTTCACTGGCCCACCATTCTCCCAGCTCCGTAGAAAAGGCCTAAACCAGGACTGAAAAATACCAACCCACCCAGGCGGTTCCTCTGCCAGCATGCTACCAAAATTATGTTTCAAAAACATCAGAGAAAAGAAAACCACCGGGTTGACCATACCTAGGCCACCCATCCGCCTGGGAAGGTAGGTTACAGACCTCTTAATGAGGTTCAGTTTGTGCCCCCATAACAGCTGGAAGAAACAACTGTAGATCCTCGCATAGAGAGACACTGGCAAAACACAGACAAAGCTGACATACAGAAATACCGGGATCAGGTAAGTTTTAATCAGGTCAATCCTTTCCCTGTAAGAGAGTTTCCAATCCTTCCAGCTGGCCACCTTGGCATCGGCATCTTGTAGCCTGCTTACCCAATTTGCAAGGCCGTAATCACCGGGACCAAATCTGATGCCTAATACTTTAATTTCCTGCTGGGGCTCTGGGAAGGCGTCCGGAAGGGTAAAGCCTTCGCCTTCCTCTCCCATCCAGAAAACCTCACTCTTATCCTGATTGATCTTTGAGCCAGATGCCTCAGCATACTGTTCCATCACCGAGACCACCTCCTCTGCCTCCTGCGTCCCGGAGATGAAAACAGACACGTCATCAGCATAGGCCACGACCCTCAGAGGGGGCTCCCCAGGAATGCCCAAAGGAACTCCACACAACGGTCCGCTCTCTAACCTCCGAATGAAGGGATCGATTACAAACGCATATAGCAGAGGACTCAAAGGACACCCCTGACGCACACCTGAGCCAACCTCAAAGGGTCGTCCAATCCAACCATTCACAAGCATGAAGCTTTCAGCCCCTCTGTATAAGGTCTTTAGCCAATCGATAAAGCCCCCCTCCAGGCCATACTTGCCAAGAAGCAGCCATAGGTACTCATGATTGACTCGATCAAAAGCTTTGGCCTGATCCAATGCCAGCAGGAACTTTCCCCAGCCTGCAGCCCTGCACCGCTCCAGGGCCTCCCGGACAGCTAACACCGCTGAAAAAGTGCTTCTTCCCTGAACCGAACAGTGCTGATGGCGAGAAAGTAAATTGCCCGCAACAGACGATAAACGCCAGAAAATAATTTTTGCCAATATCTTCCTATCAACATTGAGAAGGCTAATGGGCCGCCAATTCTCAATTCTCGAGGAATCCTTACCCTTTGACAGAAGAATCACTGCAGATTGTCGCATGGAGGGAGAGAGCGAACCCTCTCTCAGACAGCCATTAAACACCTCCACCAAATATGGGGCCAGAGTCACCTTAAAGTGCTTATAAAACTCGGCTGTCAATCCGTCTGGCCCAGGCGACTTCTTCATGGCAAGCTGATCAATAGCTTTCACCACCTCATCTGCCGTGATGTCCTCTGTCAAACTCACAAGAGAACTGCCATTTCCCAGTCCTGGAATAGAGTCCAGAAAACCCAACATGCTTGCCCGATCGAGGTCCCTCCTACCCAGGAGGTCAGCATAATATGACCTGGAGGTTTCCAGGATCCCTGACTTGGACTTTGTCAGGGAACCCGTACTGTCAACCAGGCCTACAACTGACTTAACTGCTCTACCTTGTTTGCAGTTCTGGTAAGGGTCGGGCGAGTGATATTTCCCATAATCCCTTTCCAGAACCAAAGAGGCATGCCTGTCATATTGACACTGCCTGAGCAAGAGTTTGACCTCAGAGATCGCTTCTGGATCTCCATTATTCGAGACAAGCCGATCGAGCTTCCTCCGCAGACGCTGGTAGGTGACATACTTATCAAGCTGTTTATTCCTTCCTATGGCCTTGAAAAACCCAACGATCCTTCGTTTTGTAAGCTCCCACCACTCGGACTTACTGCTGCAAACGTCCATGATTGATACCTGTGCCTGAAAAAAATCCTCAAAGGATTGACTCACCTTCTCATCATCCAGGAGTGCCGAATTCAGCTTCCAGGTACCCCTCCCCTTAGGTGGTGTATCGGGGCCACTCAGAGTCACAGACAGAATACAATGATCGGAAAACTCTACCGCCTGACACACTGGTGCCGAGAAGGCGGAGTTCCCCTTTAAAAAAAACCTATCTATTCTACTCTGACTGGAACCTCTCTGAAAAGTGAATCCCGTGTCGTCTGGGCAGCAATGAATGTGCACATCAACCAGACCTGCCTCTCTAGCTATTTTGTTTAAAAAAAAACCGTCACAGTCCAGCCTGACTCCGGTCCCTCTCCTGTCCTTAGTCCTAGTGACGGTGTTAAAGTCACCACCGAAGACAACTTGCTGGGCTGTAAAAAGGAAAGGCTTGATCTTCATGAAGAGGCATTTCCTGTCCCATTTTGTCTGGGGCCCATAGATGTTAATCAGGCGCAGGTCCTGCCCCCCCATGGAGACGTCTAAGACCATGCATCTCCCCATTTCTACCTCAATAATCCGCCGACAGGTTACCATGCCGGAAAAAAGTACCGCAACTCCAGTGTAAGGCTCGGCCGCAAGAGACCAGAAGGAGGGGCCGCGCCTCCACTCCTTCTTCGCCATATGAACATCCCCCAAACTGGACAACCTGGTCTCCTGCAAAAAGAAAATGTCAGCATCAAACCTGCTGAGCAAAAATAAGGCCATGTTACGAGCGCTTACTGATTTTATGCTGGCGACATTAATGGTCGCCACCTTCAAAGGAGTGGGAACCGCCATCAGGATGATCGAGGTACCCGTTTCTTAGCCTGCTTACCCCCCTCCCTACTTGGAGACCCTACACGCTTCATAGTCCTCTGTGTTTCCTCCTCCATGGAAACCAGAGACTCATCCCCTGAAGATCCCTCATCCTCCACCTCAGATAACACTTCAAATGTGTTTGACACCTCCACCCTCCCAGGGTCAGGTACAGGCACATCCTTCTTCCGCTTCTTCTTCCCAGACTTCCTTTTTGCCTCCAACCACTCCATATCATCATTTGATAAACCGGCCCGCAAAGCCCCCTCCCCTTCCCTTCCACCATCACCAACAACATCATCCACCCCACTCTCTCCACTCACCACAGCAGTCCCCCCAACCTTCACCCCAACACCCCCACCATCATTCACTCCACCCCCCAGCGCCTCACGCGCTCTGACCCTCTGACGCCGGGGAGGGGGGGTCGGTGCAACCATACACATTGGTCCAGTTCCCTCCACAGCCCCCACTACCTCTGGGGAAACTGACACAGGAGGATCAGACACAACATCCACGGACACTGACTCAGGGGGCACAACACAAGGAGATGACACATTAGAGGGACCATCAGACACTGGGACCACAGGGACAGAGACATTGGGGACCCCTGGCACAGCCTTCCCCTCCTCTGCCTCCTCCATGTCCAGACGAAAAAACTCTTCCACCAAAGCTGACTGGTTGTGCATGGCCTCAGGGCACCGGTTGTACGAATGGCCAACCTTATCACACAGATTGCACCTGATGATATTACAATCCTTAGCCAGGTGCCCCAGATCCTGACATAGGGAGCACTTCATCTCTGGGCATGAGGAGGCGAAGTGACCCCGAGAACCGCACTTATTGCAGAGCTTGGGCTGCCCAGGGTAGAACACCACAATCCTGTCCTTCCCAATGAAGGCTGAGGAGGGCAGATGCTGGACCACATTCCCACACACATACAACCTCATCTGCACCGACCACCCACCAGTCCATATCCCTCTCTCATCCACAATCTTCTTCAGGGGTGCAAGTAGCTCCCCAAATCTCCTCAGCCAGACAGCCAAGTCAGCCGAAGGAATGGACTCATTCCGTACTAGAATGGTGACCGTCTTCACTAGAGGTTGGCGTGAGACCACCTTTGGGACGAGTCCCCTCCATTCCGGCAGACCCTTATACATGTGTTCATACTTCTCCCAGAATATATCCAGAGACTCGGGGCGCACAAAGGACAGATCATATTCATAGGATCCTACAGGGCTGATCAAGGCGAAGATGTCATCCGCCCTAAACCCCATCTCCAAAATCCTGTCCACCACCGACATCCTGACCGGGGGAGCACCCCCACCTTCCCATCTGAGCTGCACCAAATTCCTCCTCCTGAAGGACAGGGGTGCAGATGGCAGACCTGCAGCAGACCTCCCCCCAGAGCTGACAGCATGATGTGACCCCCTCCTCCCAGCCAGAGCCCCAGCATAGGTCTTATTTGCAGCATTAGTTGTAGTGGACCTTAAAGCTGCACCCCGCCCATTGGTTGCAGGAACCTCAGAGCCCCCGCTCTGCAGACCACCATCAGAGGCAGCAGCAGTCCCTCCATCCACCAACACACAGGCATTCCCCTTTCCAGCATTGCAAGCACTCTTATCATCCATATGTTTCCTTTCACTCGTGGCACTACTGCTCCCAGCAGACCCACTCACACCAGATGCTCCTGTCTCCCCCTCCCCCAACATACTCCTCTTAGGCAAAAGCCTTCCACTCCTGGTCACTCTCCCCTGGGTTTCAGCAACCCCTTTCAGAGTGCTGCTGACAATTTCCCTCCCACCATTTTCTGCTGCATTTGCAGCCATCAGCAGAGGTTGTCCAGCAATAGTCTCAGATCCCCCCTTTACCTTCCCCCCAGCAGAGTCCACAGTCCCAGGGTTCCTGGTATCAGAGTCCTCAGTCCCAGCAGAGTGCAGTCCTGCAGGCACAGCAGCCATCTTCCCTGCAGAGCTCTGTGCACACACAGGAGGATTTCCCTCCAAAACTCTGCAGTGCACATGGCTGTCCACACTGGAGTCCAAAATGGCACTTTTAATAAAGCGCGGCTTTTCTGTTTTTTTCTCCTTTACAGGACCAGGTACAGAGTCCTCACCGTCATCTTCATCCTCAGAGTCCTCAGAAAAACGGAAAGTTCTTCCAATTAGGGAAGACTCCAATTCCTCAATGTACTTTAGCAGCCCTCCACCATATTCCTCTACCTCCTGTGCTGTTCCTCCAGCTTGCTGTGGAGGGAGGGGGGCAGAGGCTGACATTTCCTCCAGGGAAGCAGATCCTGAGGTGGATGGGATAGCAGGGGCAGCATCCAGGACCCCCTCCTCACTCTCCACCCGTACTGCCACCGCCGATGCTGGATCCTTACCGGAGTCTCCCTTCATCTTCCTGAACCTTTCCTCATTCCGGAACTTTTCTCTGAAAGCTCCGCTCTTCTCCTTCAGCGTCTTTACCAGATTCTGCTGCTTCTTGATGGCGACCTCCAGACCCTTCATCTCCGGCTTCATACTCTGCCTCTTGCTGCTCCATGACGTCCTCCAAACCCTTCATCTCCGGCTTCATGCTCTGCCTCTTGCTGCTCCATGACGTCCTCCAAACCCTTCATCTCCGGCTTCATGCTCTGCCTCTTGCTGCTCCATGACTTGTCATGGAGAACTTTCTTTTTCTTGTAGTCAGTTTTCAGACTCACCAACTTTTCCTCCTCCTTTGCGATTCTCACCAGATAATCAGCAACCCGCTCTCTAAAGACAGGGAGGGATTCCCCACTTTTAGGGCCACAGCCAAGGTCTTCAGGTGCTGGTAAAGTATGGGAAGGCAAGCTGGGTCCCTCAGGGGGAGCATGGTCTGAGCCTAGCCCAGAAGAGGCCATGTTTCTGGGGCCAGGCGAGCAGGCCTGGCCCCCTAGTGTCTGGAGAGGGAGAGCACCTGCAGCACAACCTCTCTGGTGCAGAGTGTAAGCTCCTCTGGTACAGAGACTGATGTGACTGCGGGGGAGGGGACATTAGAGCGTAAGCTCCTCTGGTGCAGAGACTGATGGGACTGCGGGGGAGGGGACATTAGAGCATAAGCTCCTCTGGTACAGAGACTGATGTGACTGTGGGGGAGGGGACATTAGAGCGTAAGCTCCTCTGTACAGAGACTGATGTGACTGTGGGGGAGGGGACATTAGAGTGTAAGCTCCTCTGGTACATAGACTGATGTGACTGTGGGGGAGGGGACATTAGAGTGTAAGCTCCTCTGGTACAGAGACTGATGGGACTGTGGGGGAGGGGACATTAGAGTGTAAGCTCCTCTGGTACATAGACTGATGTGACTGTGGGGGAGGGGACATTAGAGTGTAAGCTCCTCTGTACAGAGACTGATGTGACTGTGGGGGAGGGGACATTAGAGTGTAAGCTCCTCTGGTACAGAGACTGATGGGACTGCGGGGGAGGGGACATTAGAGTGTAAGCTCATCTGGTACATAGACTGATGTGACTGTGGGGGAGGGGACATTAGAGCGTAAGCTCCTCTGTACAGAGACTGAGGTGACTGTGGGGGAGGGAACATTAGAGCGTAAGCTCCTCTGTACAGAGACTGAGGTGACTGTGGGGGAGGGGACATTAGAGTGTAAGCTCCTCTGGTACAGAGACTGATGGGACTGCGGGGGAGGGGACATTAGAGCGTAAGCTCCTCTGGATAATTAAAGTGAAAAATCGTCTGCATTAGTAAAACAACTTTGGTGAGTTTGAGAAATGAGAATTCAGAATCATGCATTTTGCAGGTTATTGCGCACAACTTGCAACAGAGTTTGCATTGCGGCTGTGAAAAACTTACATATTGATGATCGGGCAGCTGCCAATAAACAAGAGAGAGATTGGTTACATTATATCCACCTGTCATATCCATCCATCTATCTATTATCTATCTATTATCTATTATCTATCATCTATCTATCTATCTATCTATCTATCTATCTATTATCTATCTATCTATCTATTATCTATTATCTATCTATCTATCTATCTATCTATTATCTATCTATTATCTATCTATCTATCTATCTATTATCTATTATCTATCTATCTATTATCTATCTATCTATTATCTATTATCTATCTATCTATCTATCTATCTATCTATCTATCTATTATCTATCTATTATCTATCTATCTATCTATCTATCTATCTATCTATCTATCTATTATCTATCTATCTATCTATCTATTATCTATCTATCTATCTATCTATCTATTATCTATCTATCTATCTATTATCTATCTATTATCTATCTATCTATTATCTATCTATCTATTATCTATCTATTATCTATCTATCTATCTATCTATTATCTATTATCTATCTATCTATCTATCTATCTATCTATCTATCTATCTATTATCTATCTATC